>NW_004797442.1:365736-383236 GCF_000002075.1 Aplysia californica
AGAGGGGGGAGAGGGGGGGGAGAGAGGGAGAGAGAGAAATAGAGAAAGACAGAGAGAGAGAGGGAGAGAGAGAGAGAAATAGAGAAAGAAAGAGAGAGAGAGAGAGAGAGAGAGAGAGAGCAAGAGAGGGAGAGAGAGAGATTTGTGACCCTCCTTGGGTTTGAAATCCATCCTCTGTAAGTCGGCTAATCTCGTATTCCCGGTCATTAAGTAGTGCAGTTGGAAAAGTTGGAAAGAGACAATTCACAATGAATGTGCCGTTTCCATCTTGAATCATGATATTATTTACATCGTTGTAATAGTCGCCATCTCGAGTTCCATTGGTTTGATTTGAGAGGGAAGAGGGGTGGGGTAGGGGTGGGGGGCAACTTTGGGTTCTTCGTCCCTTTCCAAAACTGCATTCAACAATATAAGTAATAATAACTTTATGGTCACTCATGGGAACTGTTAATCTGTCCAGTATGAAGATAGTTCCCACTGGGAGGTCAATGTTTCTCGCACTGACATAATACCCTAAACTGCTGAAGTGCTGGCTCTACGTATCTCCCTCTGGTATTGATGTTCACATCATCAAGCTAGCGTGATTACTTTGTTGCAGTGTTGGGGCCTATAATGTATGATAATACTGCTCACAGAGGGACTGCTGTGGAGGCGTGTTGTGAATAGTGTCACTGGGTGCATAGCCTGTTCTTACGCTCTTTCCGTACCTTTCACTGATGGGTGAGGAGAGCGGTGAGCGCGTGTTTTTGTCATTACTCACTCGTCATTGTACTCTTGGGCAACTTTATGAATGTACAGCGTTGATTGTGCCATAAAACCCTTACAAAACCAAACAAACTGATGACTTATTATATGGCTTGTCACTGGAGAGTGGAGGGGAGTGGTGAGTCACGGTGGATGTTATTGTGAGCTCTTTTCTTTGTCTCTGTGTTGACCGTTGTGTTGTAAAGACAAAGTATCGAAATATTGTTTACACAAATTAGTATCAAACCTTTTTTTTTATTAAAGGGGCGGGGGTGCTGACTGAATTTCGCACCGTAAGCAAGCGAACTCGGCCTTAAGGGAAAGAGAAGTATTTCATTCGTCCCACAGGCAGTGGTTGCCTAAAAATCTCATTTGTTTTGAAAAATACTAGATCTAGAGATCTAGTCGGAAAATACGACAAACTGTTTAGTGATTCTCCAGCTCAAACCTTCTATCTGCCGCGCGTGTGATAAGTCTGAATCAACTGAGATTGTTCCCACTGGGGCAATACTATTGTATTCGAACCTCCACCTAAAGCATGTAATCATCTGTATAATTATCCATTCTAAGACAAACAGTGAATTGTGTAAAATTAGAGGAAAGCAGTAGACATAAAAATAGATTCATACGAATATAAGATAATTGAAAACGTTTGACATAATAGTGTTTTGATAATATTTCTTTTTTAAGTGTGTAAACTTCGCATGGTAATAATTAAAATATAATTAAATGCAGTTAGCATGAATAAAAAAGAGATAGGCCTACTGGAGCAAAAAATGCCAGGCATCAAAAAGTGGGAAACTTTTGACACAAAGGTAATGCAGGTAGAGACTCCTCAATGGTTAAACGCCACCAGCTGGCTCTGGGTGCGGGCTGTGTTACGAACCAGGTCTATGTTATCTCCCCTCATTGACCTATCTCCTTCAGATAGAGCAGTGGGCGCTGGAGGGTTTGTATGGTAGTGTGGTCCTTCATGTTGTGTTTGTAGAAGAACTGAGGCCCGGGGAAAACTTCACGGTAAACGAGCCGCTTGATAGTGGAACAACTACTAACTTCACGATTAACTACAGACCGGATTCTGAAATTGAAACCTTGTGGAAAAACTTTAGGGGCGTCTGTGGTACGAGCGGTACAGCTCATCGCATGTGTTCAGAAGGCATTAATTTCTCATCGCCCATCGAGGCTTAAGAGTATTGTTTGCCCAAATAGGGGACTCAGCTCTGTGTTCAACAACCCAAAGATAGCCTAACCTGTCCCAAAGTTCCGCGCTGATACCATACTTTCCTTTTGTTTTCCATTGCACTTAAGCTCTTGGTTGAAGCAATGTTCAGTTCTTCAAAATAAATTTCAAACCCTTAGGGGAAGAAGTACATGGTCAACATATTCATCGTTACTCGCTATCAGAAAGAAAAATATAGATAAAACAAATGAAAGACCCATTCGAGCAAAACTTTAAAAAGCGAATACGTTGGCATCAACAAGATGTCCGCAACGAAAGAAATGGTAATTGTGTTACTCTTGTCTTTCTGCAGCTTGCTCTCTTTCTCTCTCTCTCTCTCTCTCTCTCTCTCTCTCTCTCTCTCTCTCTCTCTCTCTCTCTCTCTCTCTCTCCTTTCTTTCAGTATTACTACTCTCCCCATCTTTTCAAGGTGAATGAATGCTTAAGTCTTCGAGCTTACTTGTAGTAAACTGTACCTCACAAACTTCAGTTATAAAAAAGCCTACCTTTCAGCACCTCAAAACCACTGGCGTTGCCTGGCCGCCCACCCATTTTTCCCACATGTAATTCCAAATGTTGTGGGTGCCATTACATTGTTTGACGGTCGGATCTTTCTGTTTACGTCTGCACGGTTTTAGACCCGTGAAAAACACTCCCCACCTCAGAGTAGTTACCTGTCAAACAAAAGACTATGGTAGTCAAAACAAACATCTGTCTCCTTCTCCTCTCGTCTGTCGGTGGTCGGGGGTACTGTAGCGAGGACAGTGTTATCTCGATCTACAATGTATATGCAGAAAAGGGGATTACTTTAATTGAAAACAATATTACTTTCATAGTTCATTGATGTTTAATCTCGCTGGATCAAGAAGAGATATCCTCTATTTTCCTGATCACAAGAGGCGTGACATACTAAAGATTAACTGATAACCATTCATACTTAATCTTTCTTCGCGGGTTCGTGCAGATTTCTGCACTCAAAGGAGGTTAAAAAGACTAAGTAAGATTTTCTATGTTTTGGGATATAGATTATGCTGGTGAAGTGGCGATTGGGACATGGCTAATATATACCTCCCCACGGCGAAACTGACGATGGGCCCCGTGGCCATCAGAGTACTGGGACTAGTAAGTTGAATAAAGGTTTATTATGCTCTTTTCCAGGATTGACTTTCTGTGCTGCGATCTATTTACGCCGAAGATAGACGAAGTGGCATACTCTCTGCAGATTATCATTATCAAAATTATTGCCAATATTATTATTATTATTATTATTATTATTATTATTATTATTATTATTATTATTATTATTATTATTTTGCCCCCAGGTTCCCGTTCCTCTCGTATCCGAGATGTTTTGCAGGCGTTTCTCTTGCACCAATCTCTGTTAAATATGGGAGGATTTACTCCATTGACCATTGACTACTTATTTTTTTTTCTGTAAGAACAGGAATTTGTTCACAAAAAAGGCTGAATAAAGCCAATACAAACTCTTGTTGGCGGTTGATGAGTTGTCTTGTGTGGTTTGTTCCTTTGTTTTACTATTATACATCTATCATCCTTATCTCTCCCTCTTCTTTTCTCTGTATGTTGCTATCTAGCAACACCTGTAAACCTCGGCACTTAAATTATGACATCACTGTGTTACAAGTGCCGTAAAAGTTTTACAAAAACTAAACAAAAAACTCTTGCACGATGTCTCTTCGGGATAGGCTTTGCTAGATCATAAACAGCTATGGGTTTATATTACCGATACCACCCAAGTGTCGCAGTGTAATCCTCTCAGGTTGTGCTTGAAGAAAGTACTGGCCAACTCTCTTCCCTCATTCCTGCTCAAACCTCCCTCCCCCCTCCCCAACCGAGCGTGTTCACTTTTTCTCTTCACCTCCCCTTTCTTTACAACGAACGCGTCTTCAAGGCATCTTACACAATAATGATATGGGGCAAGATGCAGTTCATTCAAAACCCTTAACTGCCAACAGTTAAAGCTGAGGCTGAGTTCATTGGCCCTAGAAATGCCTCTGAGCACGCTGCGCTATGCGTGCATTTCAGTTTCTTTATCCCTTAGTAATGAAGGCTTCCTCTTACAAGACATAATATGAGATGAACTATTCTTCTCAAGTAGTTCCACGAACTAAAGCTCTCTTCACACATCAGAAAACCAAAAGAAAGACAAGTTCCAAAGGTTAGACCCCAATTGCTGGTCTACGAAGGTGGCGACAGATGGGTTAACAAACAGACCCAGCTCAGCAGGAGGTGGACCCCGTCTAATGGTAGGATAGAACTCACTAATAATATACTCAGATGCTCGTATATATGTGATATTCCTTGAAGGGATCTTGTCTAATCTTTTTTGCCTACCTTCGTCTTTGTACTCAACCGCCAGTTAACATTTTTGCCTTATTTACTTGTGCAAGAAATAAATAATATAATATGTAGTCTAACTAGGAGTCTTTGGCTGATTGAAGACACGAAAGAATTGACTATTTCAATAAATATTTTGTTTTCATAAAGAGTAACACGGCCAGCTTTGATGCTTCAAATATTGAAATGGATATTTAGGAGAAATTGTCAATAAATGAAAAATTTTACTCTGTAGCTACACGTAAAAAGAGATAATTGATTTCATGCCTAATGTATTCATCAGTAGATCTTGGATGTTTCCTCAGTCGTGGGAAAAAGTTGGCAACATCAGATAATAAATGGATGTTGTTAACTCCAGACAAATCACAGGGATGGGGACATTTTCCCTCGTAAAATTTAAAATGTAAATACGCTCTCTTATTTTTTATGAGAACAAGCCAGGCCACAATTTTCTGATTCATAGGATAAAGGTTCTGGGAACCGACAGACGTATCCTGTTGAAAGTATGATTAATTTATGCGCAGGATTATTCAGCAGTGAGATTAATGCACAGAGTTATGTTGTTGAACGCTATATTCTGTATGTTCATGACCTAGTAAAGCTGATCCTTACGTCATTCCTGACAGTTTGTGATCCTGACGAGCAGTCGTAAGACAACGATTGTGTCTGAACGTACGCATTGGTAATGAGAAGACGGCGACGAGAACTAGTGTGTTTTTGTATGAGTAGCTGAAAGGATTGTCCTGATTAATGTCTTTCTTACTGCAACACGCATTGGCGGGCCCTTCCCATTTCGTCAATGTCTCCGTGCCTCTTAGAAGAAAAAGGAGAAGAAGAAGAAGAAGAAGAAGAAGAAGAAGAAGAAGAAGAAGAAGAAGAAGAAGAAGAAGAAGAAGAAGAAAAAGAAAAACAGCTGCAACAACAACTACTACTACAACAATAACAACAAAAACAGCAACAACAGAAACAAACAACACAAATACAACGATGACAAAGTGGATTTGTAGGAGCGATAATCGAAGGAAGAGGTGAGGATAATAAGAGAAAAGCATTCGGAATGGGCAAGTGGATGCCTTGGTTTATAACATAGCATTATTTTGCTGCAGCTTAAAGATATTACAGTAACTGTTGCTGTCGTCATTGTTATCGTTCCTGTTGATATCAGCAGCTCCACAGAGAAGGGACTTTCCCTTTCTTCCCTGAAGTGGTATGAGAATGTTTACTTTTCTTGCTCTGTGATAGAACGTAAAGCAGAAAGAAGAAGTGTTGTGCATTACGTCACAACATGCGTTCTCTTTCTGTTGTTCAAATAAAGTGAGCTCATCAGCAAAAATATAAACAAGGCCTAGAGGTCGGCCGCTGGAGCGTAGAAGAACATCCCCCCCTGAAGGTCGAGTAGGGCGGGCGGATTTGCGTCTAGACATCGGCGATGCGTTTCACTTTAAATTGACGACACCGAAGGAGGAGTAAACACTTCTCCTGAGGCAAGGGCCTGTTCTTCCCTGGAGATGGTGGGATGTGGCGGAGATGTGAACTGTTTGTTTAGATTGTCGCATGGCCCGTGGAATTTCGCATGATTTCTGACAACAGATAAAGCCTTGGGCGTCCGGGGGGTTGTTACGTCATGTAGCGAGTGTCTAGTGACACTGACAATCCCTATCTAAGACGCCAAAATGCAGTTTTAGCCCACGGTCTTTTTCTATGATACAATACCAGTAATGTACCTTAACGTTATGTATATAACATTTTATAGGATGTGTAACAGTATGGTATGATGATGATAATAATAATAATGACAGCAGCAGTCAGAAGAAAAAGAAGAAGAAGAAGAAGAAGAAGAAGAAGAAGAAGAAGAAGTAGAAGAAGAAGAAGAAGAAGAAGAAGAAGAAGAAGAAGAAGAAGAAGAAGAAGGATGATATTACTTATTATTCTTACTATTTTTAGTATTGCTTTTATTAAGCCCATGGCACCCGGGGCCCATTTGTTTTTTATTTAGAAACGACAGACCGCGCGACTTTTTGCCTATCTTTTTTACAGATACCGTTTTGTCCATCATAATATCAAGACGTATGCCTTAATATAAAGTGCCTTGGTATGAAAGGGACAAAAGTGGAGAAAAGCAAGCGAGGAGTGTATACGTATCGCCTAAGACCCTCTCAACATCTGAAGGAGAAGAGACAAATAGAGGCAGACAGACAGACCACAACAATATTTAGCTTAGCCTAGCGCAAGTCGTCACGCCGGCAGGCCGCATCTCCTTTCCCCAAGACTGATTGGAATTTCCTCAATGGTGGCGTTGAGGGAAGAGTCTCACGGAGAAGGTACCACATGACCGGAATCCCGCCAAATGAGCGACAAGCCGCTCGAGCCAGCCCCGAGGACGCAAACCAACAGCTGATGTGTATTTCGTTGTTGGTGTTTATCTGGTGACGAGGTTCGTCCGCGAAGAAAGTAGAGAGAGTCCCGAAACTAAGAGGAATAAAGCCTTTGTAAATTGCCTTATTTTACATTCTCTCTCTCTCTGTCTTTCTCTACCTCTCTCTGTCTCTCTCTGTCTGTCTCTGTCTCTGTCTCTGTCTCTGTCTCTGTCTCTGTCTCTCTCTCTCTCTCTCTCTCTCTCTCTCTCTCTCTCTCTCTCTCTCTCTCCCTCTTCTTTTACCTTTCACTCTATCGCTTTGCTGAAAAAAGCAGTTTCAGATTCTTAGATCATTATGAGATAAAATATATTTTGATGTCCCATTAACACTCACAACAAATGCATACCAATTGGTATCATTTTTTTTCATTCTTTGACCTTCCCATGTATATCCAAAAATGAATGTGTACGTTTTGCTTTTAACCCGACCGGAAGAACACTCGCACACCTGATAAGAAGAAATCCATTTCTCTAACAGTCAAGTTGAACGACAAGGTGATAAATTCAAGTACTCTGTTTAGTGGTGACTTCCCGTTTGGTTTTTCTTAACAATGTATCCAATCCTTGTTCTCTGCTTGTCAGAAATAAGATTCTTTCGTAGTCGGATAGGAGAACTTAAGAGAAAAAAACACCGCGATTTCCGGGACTGCCATTCAACACGACTTCGCCCCAAGGGTGTTTACTGGGCGATGAAGACCTCGAGAGTTCGTAGAGTACAGCCAAAGGTGTCAATGTATTACGTTGGCCATCTTCTGTGCCTCTTTTGCTGTCATGTCTGTGAGTGGTACTGAGGATCGCACGCTACCAAGGTGATTTCTATCTCCCTCAGGGATAGGGTGTGTCTGTGCGTGTGTGTGGTGTTTTGGGGATGTTTTCTTCTTTTTTTTTTGAGGGAGGGGCGGGATAAGGTTTGGCGGAAAGGAGGTACTGCGTGGGTGGTACTACAGATAATGTATTTTCCAAGAACAAATTATTATGATTTTTTTCTAGGTAGCTGTAAGTGTTTTAGTTTATGAAATATATAGTGCCATACTTGTCAGAATTAGTGATGTTAGACTATCAAAGAGTTCAAGTTACCGCGAAGGATGGTTCTGGTTTACTGCCTTATTCTGACGTGCCTTCTGGTACAACCCAAAAAACAACAGGTGAAATAACATTTATTAGTTTTGGCACAATCCACAGGAATATGTCGACTTTCTATTCTTCCAAGGGTGTATTATAAGTTGAGGACATAAAAATATAATTTGTCTTCGTACCGCTATCTCAATATTCAAACAGACTCCCTCTGAACCCTACGGCATAAAAGCAGGTTACCTGACCAAACCCAGCTGTGCGAGCACTTTCATCTTTTAATATGTAGTAAAAGCTTCAGACTATACTGCACCCACGGGTAATCTAGTAATTAATAAAAGCAGCAAAAATTCGCATAAACACATCTGTTTTATAATATACGCCGCTGGTAAAAACTACATGAGCGCAACGTTTGTATATCATTACCTTCGTTTCATCTTCGGCAGTTTACTTTTTAAACTTCTCCAAGTAGCTGGGTTTTTTAAAATTTGTTTTGTTTCTGGTTTGTTTGAGTTTTGTTTTGCTTTGTTTTTACTTTGCTTTAAGGGGGTTGGTGGGTTTTTTGTTGGATAATCTTGTTGAAAAGATGTATTATTACGTCAAGAAAAAAAAAAGATTTGTTGGCCAGCCTCACAACTGCAAATTAGGATACCTGCTTTAAGATGATGAGACAGGCAGAAGTTCCTCCAGGCTCTGTCTGGCGCCGTGTTTATGCGACATGCGAATATAGTTATCACACGCGTCAAGGGCACACTCGAAACTGTTCTGACGTTCGCACGAAAATGTGTGGATGCAGTTCTGGTTTGTTGATGTTCTCGAGAAAAACGTTTGAGGCGACAAGCTTCGTGTGTGGGTGAGTTTTAAGAACGGAATACCCTTGTCCATTTTCCACGAATGCGTATAGAGGCTATTTTTTTCAGTTGTGCTTGTTTGACAGCGCCCGATTTGATCTCCTGGGGACAAGTATTTACGTTTTTTTAAGTAAAGCATCATCCTATTTTCCTCCTCTTCTATGTGTTTTTGTTAAATTCATGGGAATGTGCTCTAGATAATTGAAATTGAGGACTGTTTATTCTCGCCTTGCCAAAATATGCAATACCTGTTGGAAACATCAAGCTTTAAAAAAGCACAGCAATCAATCAACCAATATATTTATTCAGGCAAACGTCAGAAGTATCTATATTTGTTTTGTCTATCACCTCAAGAAAATACCACGAACACTTTAGCACAAACTTTGGTTAAAAGTTGTCCTGTTCAAACACAGCTGTATTGTCTCTTCACGAAACAATAAAAATCACATTTTGCACACACAAACATTATCCACATAATTTATATTACACATTATCATTTAAAAAAACAAAGCTCCTCACCTAGACCAAAAAGCGGTTCACTTAGTTATGAAGTTTTTTTGTTTTTTAAAAGCATTACAAACTCCCATACCAAAGCACAACGCCAAACCACGCATGTAGTTTGCCATTCCTGACTTCCATTCAATGCTGCCGTCTTATTGACTATTCGGGCAAGTGTCTACCCTTTTCTTCTTTAACAGTTTACTGAAGCTAATGGCATTTCCGCCCCGAGAGCTAAAGGAAGAGGCGCCTTTTTCTGTTTACTCTTCTTTTTTATTTGAATCATTTTCACACCAAATGCCCCAGAAGGCTCAAGGGCATCGTGTAGCACAATAGGATTTAAGACAGTGAAATTTTCACTCGGGCTTGCCTGCCTAGTATCATCACCACCTTAGTGTAGCTCAACTTAGCTAGACAGGGTGTAGCTCGGCTGTCATACCATCTGCAGCTAAAGAAAAAAACTGCTTGGTGAACTACATCAAGGCAAACGCTCTCATATAGGCCAGAAAAAAAGAGTTTTCAAACACAGCCTCAAAGCTTCCCTGAAGGCCTTCAAAATCAACCACCTAAAATGTGCACAGGACAGTCTGACGGCACAGTTGTCTGCAAGGACGCAGCGATCTGTGGAAGCAACACACTTGTCGCAACTGGGAAGACACTTGTCGCAACTGGGAAGAGAAGTGTGGCTAGAAAGACCAGTATTGTAAGATCTCCAACAGCTGCCACCATCCTCTCTCCGCACTATGACAGACCTTTCCGGGCACGGATCGGCCTGACCAAGAACTCTGAACACTCACACTTTCAATAAGATATCTGGATGGTCATCGTCGTCCCCACAGTAGAACAAAACCTGTTTGAAAAAATGTCTTCAGTACTTTATAGAAGAGCCATAACTCTTCGTGTTACGAACTATTTAAGGCTAAACCCCGTTAAAATTCATATCACTCTGTGCAGGTGGTAGGACACAGGTGGGGGAACAGGAAAAACACAAACGTGGAAATAACTAGAAAAGAAGATCACAGAAGCAGAAGGATTTTTTCGCAGGCTACGATGTCAACGGTGTGTCATAAACGAAACGTGTAAGCACGAATATCTGTGGTTCGTTTTTAAAGGCGTTTTTATGTGTAATGTTCTACAAGATTTTTTGTTTGTTTGTTTTTATCTTGAAAGTACATCATCACTTGGCACAGGGAGAAGAGCTAAGAAAACAGAAATAAAGAATACAGAGAAACCATACTCCAACGTACATACAGTGGTGTCCAAAAGAAACATGAAAATATAATCACCAAACTGCACTTATTTAAAGCTAAATAAATCTTCAGACACATTGATCTTTCACCTATGTCAAGAGATGGTCACTCAAAATTGAATTTTTAAAAATCAGGCTTAATCAAAGTTGTATAAAATAAAACAAACGTAAAACTGTCTTCGCGCGTGTATTGAGGAGCATCAATACTGATAGAATGGACATATTGCATACCCAATGAAAGGAAAATTTGGTCTCTGCAATAAACAATTTAGATTCTATAGATTCAAATAAAACGGAAAACAGAGAGCACAAATACTACACAAAATTCGGACTCAACATTCAATGTGCTTATTGTTATTTTGCTTAGCAACCATTGGTTTTGTGTAGGGCAAGAACCCGTTGATACTTGAATTGCACCATGACGAAAACAAGGATAAGACTGGACGTTTCAGCACTTGCGCAATGTAGTCCACAAGACAAAGCCACCCGGTGATTCACACGAGGGCGATTTTCTTTATTCCATCCCAAACCACCTAAAACCATGGCAGTTTCGTGGCCTCTGTTTCTCACTGACAGAGAGTATGTCCAAAATCTCACTAACATAGTTCAAGTACTAAAAATGTTTCGTGCTCTACACGAAACAAATAGCTCCTAAACAAAAGCAAAATCATACTTATGAGCATATTATGCAATGTTAAGTTCAGGTTTTGCATGAGATTTATGACTGCTCTGTTTTCCCATTAAAATTTGTTTTAAAATATCACTAGAAGATGCTGTTCATCGCAGAGACAATAACATAATCTTTTCGTTTGATATTCAATGCGTGTCCCTTCCACCATAATACACGCACAAACACATGTTAACGTATCTTTGATTTTGCACAATTGTGCCAAGCCTGATTTTTTAAAGGCCCTTTTTGAGTGATCATCTTGGGCGTCTCTTAACATAGATGAAAATTTATTGATTCAGATGATGCAGTATTTATTTAGCTTTACATTGGTATGCTGCATGAGTGGGTAGCGCAAGGCTCTAACACGATAATTAAGTTTCTTTGGCACACCACTGTATGACACATGTTACTGTATCTGATTTTAGCTGTCTACTTATGTCATTTCACAATTAAGAGGAATGCATGTCTTTCTGGTGTGCCTTGAGTCGATTTTTACAAATTAAAAAAAATTGGTATCGCTTGTCAAAAATCAAAGGAAGTTTTTTTTCCCAATTTGAAGACTTCATTCGGCATCTTATTTTCCAACGCCATTTTACCTTCGTTGTATAAAAAAACTTGCCCTATGTAGTGTTACTTTGAGCATCCTAACCAAATCTCTGCTTTGTATTCTTCACTGCGTTGCTCTGTGTTGTCCTCAAATCTGACAAGTGGCCTTCCCAACTGTTTTATCGGCATTGACCGTTTATTCTCCATCCATTCTACTTCTTTGTCTTAAAGCACGATGTCATCATCCCTTTCTCCTTCTTCCGTCTTTTTTTTCCTGCCCCCCCCCCCCCCCTCCGTCTTCTTCTTCCTCTTTTCCTAGAACCGTGTGGGGGGTCTCGTGTGCAGATGTTTGTTTTGCCTGTCTTTATAGGTTTTTAAGAGTGTAAGAATCTGTTCAACATTGTTTTGAGTGTGTTCACATCGGATTGTGCATAGATCCTGATGCAAATCTGCGGTTCAAGTCTAACGTTCCCGTATTATTTTTTCATGACGCTGGAATTTAAATCAAGACGAGTTATTCCTGTTTGTTTGTTTGACTTTCATTCTGGAAATGGCTGGTGTGTCTCTTTTTGTTTCTGTTAACAATTCTCCTTTGCATTGGGAGGTCGTGAATGACTGCTTCTTTAAATGAAGGAAAATTTAAAAGGACCCTTGATTCATTTCGTACCATAGTTGTCGTTATCTCCAAGTATTGTGATACCTATCAGTTACCGTGTCCAACTATTGCAATCTTTCCAAATCTGTCCAGATAAGTGATTTGTCGTACGGCAGGATTCCAGAATGCATGTTTTCTTTTGCTAACCAAGAGGCAGAAAGAGAGTGAAGGAGATGGAGAGTGGGGCTGAGACAAAGACGAACAGGTTGACAGACAGACAGACAGACAGACAGACAGACAGACAGACAGACAGACAGACAGACAGACAGACAGACAGGCAAAGAGGGTGGATGAGGCGAGAAACATTAACAGAGAAAAGGGGAAGGAGAGTTGAGGGGATGCAAAGGGTATGTTGTTAACCAAGGTTTGGGAGGCAGTGTGCTCAAGAAAACGGGAGACCACTCTATTGATGTCTGATGACCTCACTCCTACAGGGTGAGAACACCGGGGTTACTTTCTCTGAAGTGCACGCGGAATA
Organism: Aplysia californica; assembly: GCF_000002075.1. NCBI lineage: Eukaryota > Metazoa > Mollusca > Gastropoda > Aplysiida > Aplysiidae > Aplysia > Aplysia californica. The sequence continues at coordinate 378,492 of NW_004797442.1, forward strand.
GCTGATACGCCTACATGTTGCTGTGCGGAAGCAACACTTGATGGCTGCCAGAAGGTTTTAGAGACCCTTGCTTTGTGTGGATGTTCAATGACTTGTCACATTCCGGAAGGAGGTGCAGATTTGAGGGTCGAGTGTGGGGCTGTTTTAGTAAGGACCTTTTTCAAAAGTAAGCATTTAGGTGAAACTAATGTTCCTTTGGATTTGATCAACTTGCAGTCTCTGTGAGAAAGGACGCAGCATACTTCGTAGGAATTTAACACTGTTTGCTACATCTTGAGATTATTTTTATCCAGAACTGACACTTTTGGAAACGCGGAGTAAGAAAGGCATGGGTGGGCGCTGAACACACACAGGCACACAGAGAGATAAAGAGAAAGAAAAAGAGAAAAGGGGAGAAAGAGTGCAAATTATGGCACAAGGAAAACGGAGAGAAGGGTGGGCAGCGTGTGAATAAAAAGGGGAAGAGAAACATCCGCGAAGAGCAGCTCTCTCTCTGATTGCCGACACAATTGATTGCTCTGATTGAAAGACAAAAGAGAGAAAGAGCATGACTGGACTCGTCGGTTAACATGAATTCCGGAAGAGGTATTTGACTGAACAAAGAGAAGAAAGGATTGAGTAGCAACAGGGAAATGAATTAGAAAGCGAGAGGGGGGGGGGGTAGAAAATAGGGCGAGAATGATATGCCCATGTGGAGAAGGAATAAAAGATATCCAGATAGGCAGGCAGCAAAAGATGCAAAGAAAAATGGGAGAGAGAGGGGGGGGAGAGATAAACGGACCTAAAAGGGGATGGGGCAAATAGGGGAAAAGTGCGAGAGACAGGAGAGAGAGACACACAGAGAGAGGTGGACAATGCAAATAGAAAGAGGGTGGGAATAAAGGAGTCTGATGGAAATGCTAATTGTGAGGGTCACACTGTGGGTATGAAGCCTGAAAGAAGGTAAATATAAGATAGGCATAAGCAATCATAAGAAACTGACGCGGGTGTAATTGCTCTACTGCTGGAAAATTTACAAACACTCCACAAATGTACACATATCAAAGCTGTTTTTTTTTTCTTTCTTTGTCCATCTATCATTCACACAATATAATAAATATCTTGCCAAGCGGATCGCTGTCAACAAAACTTTACGTGTCGCATAGGGAATTACATTGCTTTGTTGAGTTAAAACATTGCCAGTGCTCTCCAACTGCTCACAGGGAAGAATTTTAACAAAATGTGTCCTTTCTCCAATGTATCCGAAGCTAAGAGCTTTGACATCCTCGCTATATTTAGACACGTGACTTGCGATGATCTTCAACATGTACGGGCTTATTTTCAGACAAATAACAGTCGGTGCTCGTGGGATGTAGCCTCTCCGAATTGAGACAACGATTTATGTGAAGTATCGTCGTATTTACCTTGTGAGAGAGGCTCGCATCACCCGACTAGTCCCTCCCCTTGGCACCGTCGAGGCGTGTGTGTGTACATTCAATTAACATCCTCCAGCTGACTCGCCGATCGGTTATCTACCGGCCTGACCGTGCCAGTGGTCACTGTAAAAGAAGGACATGAAGGCTAGATGCTAGTCACGTGTAGTTCAGTTTCGCTCCAAGAAAAAACGCGTTCTGGATGACCTAGGGGGTTCCGCGGGAAGGAAGTGCACTGATCAGTCAATGATTTATCGGAGCCTTTCCTCTCAAATCTGAGAAAGTATTAGGGTTAGACGACCTAGGTAAATAATGAGAACGCAAGAATTTTTTCCGGTCTTGTTTCAATTCCGCCCAAAACAAATTGGAGGTTGCCTTTGTCTGATAGTATTCTGTTGCTGTGTAAGCTGTTGTTGTTTTGGTTGTCGTTGTTTTTTCCGATTGGGGGAATCTTTTAATAACTGAAGTTCCATTACTCGCTTCCTGACTGATGATTCAACCCCCTTTATCTCAAATTCATCGCGCCGTTAGCTTGGAAGCATGACGTAAAGTGGATCGTTATGTAAATAGTTATTCGCAAATGTTTGATTCTTTACCCTTTTAGGGAGCGTATATATCAAATTATTTTATTATAAACTACTCTTTCAGTGCTAAACAGCATTGAACTATACAATATCGAAAATAGTCTCGGCAAACGCGAGAAAATCGCATTTAGAATTTCGAGAATTCATAAGAATGTGTCGAAGCAGCCGTACCAGCTTCGTTGATTAATGACAGGAGTCGTAGACAAAGTCTGTGGAAGCCAATCAAACTTTTCCTTCGTTACTATTCACTCATGTCTTTATTTGCACCCCAGTCTTTGGCCCAGGGAGCTTTTAGGGGACTTCAACCGTTGCTAGCCTGCTGAAATTCAGGGGTTAACTTGCCACATCGCATTCAAAACACGACCGAGTAGCTATCCTGTTCTGGTGTATTTTGTTGAGGTAGTGAGCTACGGGAGGGGTGAGGTTGGAAGCTGCAGAGCTCCTTTTGAAAACGTTATCTGTAAATTCCAACATATTATTTCAAATCAGAGCTCCCATCTCGAGAAGATATGGGGACTGAGAAAGCTGGATGCATTGTAAAATAAATGTTTTCCGACCACGGTTTTCAACAGTTGTGTTTTCCAGAAGAAGAAGAAGGAAAAAAAGAAGAAGATTAAGAATATTAAGAACAAGAAGAAGAAAAAAAAGAAGAAGAAGAAAAAGAAGAAGAAGAAGAAGAAGAAGAAGAAGAAGAAGAAGAAGAAGAAGAAGAAGATAGAGAAGTAGGAGGAACGGTATAAAAAACAACAACTGCATATTATAATGCTTTACTTTCATTGATATTATTCCTTCTTTTATGCTCGAAAATGCTGTTGAAATTTTGTAGCCATACCCACGTTTCTTTTTTTCTATTTTAACAAAAATGTTCTGTACACCAACCCTGACATTATACAGGTTCCTGGCTGCCTTTCTCCGCGTCTCACCCATGTCAACTTCTCGTCACACCTTTCCGCCACCCATCGCTCAACCTTTTGGCTTGACTTACTCTAACGACGAAACAATCTGTTCTCCCGTCCTTCTCATTCGCCGGTCAGAAAGCTACCAAGTCGAATAGGGAGTGTGCCATCAGGGATCATGCGACCAGAAAATGTGCGATTGTTATAGCTGTGTTTCGTTACAAAACCGTGCAGACTAAGTCGTTGAGTTTTGCTAAGGACCGTTTTGTTGATAGACACGCGTTTGTGGAGTTCTCACAAACGAAAACTGGTATAGAATCTATTCTGTATACATTTCTATTTACGTGTCTTTGCTCTTTTTGTGAGTATTGTTATATTTTTATTGGCGCTTGATAAAGAATTAGACACAATTGTATCTCTCGGGGTACTCAGACCTCTTACCGTCAGTGGTTTATGTGCACTGAAAGAAAAACCTCCTGAATATATATATATATATATATATATATATATATATATATATATACATATATATATATATATATATATATATATATATATATATATATATATATATATATATAAACATTAATCATGGTAATATAAAAAAGCAGCAAATCATATTCGTAATCTCATAAATAAGGTGAAAAAAAATCAACGGTTTAAATGTATAGGAGGCTAAATGTTGCTGGACAATCACCAAAGACAGTCAACATAAAATAGAATCAACAAGGATATTATTATGGTTTCTTAGAGATTTTCTCGGAAGGAAAAGAAATCAAATGAGGTATCATTTATATGTAGAAGAACACTTGGGCTGCTCACTAATAAAGACAATTTAGAAGCGACAAATGCAGTCTCTTGGACACTTGAATACACATACGGACCTTGTACACATAGCTCTCACTGTTAAAACTGGAGGCAAACGCGGAAGAGATAGATCTAGACCCAAAGTAATTAATATTATTTGGAAAGCCTACTCAGATATATGACATGGAAAGACCAGGATAATCATTTATAGTTTGTCTTTTTAGATCTTCCAAACAAAGAAATGCATGGCAAAACATGATCGCCGATGTCAGTCGCAGATCTGGCACTTGATATACATGCTTCGGACCTAACAAGTAGGCGACCCAAGTTATAGGGACCACTTAGGGTCAACACGGGAATAGAACATGAACGTGTCAAGTTGTACGTTACTAGCCTACAGCACGTATTACCTTCCCCAGTCCGTCTCATGCGTCCTCGTAAGCCCACGACACTTCCTCGTCATTCTGTACATCCTATTCCCAGCGTACTAGTAGGATAAAAATGGTTGTCCTTGGACTCTTTATTACCTGAACAGACCTTTCTTCCTTCGCTTACAAGTTCGAAGTCATCGTGTAACATAAAGAGTAGGAGCTTTGAAAACTCAATATCTGATTCCTTTTTTTCGGAAATGGAGACCTTTAATAACTTAGATGTAAAGCTGTATGTCAGATTGACTAAGATATTTTAAGAATAAAGTATTTTATGCAAGGATTGCGATATCTGTCTTCAACAGTCCAGTTTGCAGGGCTGAAACCTCACTCTTTTCCCCCAGCGTGTTTTAACATAACACCAACGACTTTGTTTTGCATCATTTTATCTGAACATACGAGAGTACAGATTGGCAGTCTTTCGCCAAAAGGTCGATATTTTAAGAGTTTTATGTGACTGTTCTTCTTCTCTTTTATTTTCGTTCAACTATTCATTTTCAAATCTCTCTACCGCACCACATCACACCACACCATACCCCATCACACCACACCATACCATATAATATCATACCTTACCATGTCATACCATTATGGTTGAGAACGCCCTTCACAAGAATT
>NW_004797442.1:388236-391865 GCF_000002075.1 Aplysia californica
TTTATTAGATAAAAATGTAATAAAACAGCGATTCTACATTCTGACATGCAGCACTGTACTAAGATTTCAACAAACAAGGGGAGAGCCAATTGTTATGCTGGAGTCTGGCGATGATTGTTTTGCACCCATGCAGCAGTGGCGCAGCTTCACTACTTCCCCCGACTGTCGCGTTATTTACGCTAGTCTGCTCGTGGAGCTGAGGAAAGTAGATCAATAAATGTCAGTTTGTAGCACGTGTCACAATTGTCCGGCATTCCTGGGTCCTTTCCCAGGCTGCGATGCCATTTAGTATTGCGTGCAAGTACCATTTCTGTGTAAAGAGGAAGTTATTCTTACTTACATTTGGTTTCGCTCGCCTTTTGTTTCTAAAAGGTTCCAGACCTCTTCAGTTTTGGGATTCTTTTTTTTTTTTTTCTTTTTTTTTTTGTTTGTCTAAATTTCGTTTCTCGCTTTACGCTAGAGATTTCTACCTGTTGCTTATTGTTACCTTATTTCAACCTTCTTCTAGAAAACCAAAAGCAAGTAAGAAAAGGAATTCAGGGCCTGCAATATTCATATTGACTACAAAACCCAATGCTTAAAATTTAATTATGCCGAATATTCAACAAAACAGAATTAGAAATAATTGCTGCTTCTTAAATCGCCATTGCGTTATTCTAAGGTGTGCTGTGTTGTGTTACCTTTTAGGACTTGCTATTTTTGGGATTCTGGTATGTCCACCTGATTATTATACTCCTAATGACATTATCAGCAAGGTGTTCCTCTTGTTTCTAGTATTTCGAACCAAAGAAAGTCTCAGTTCTTCTTATGAAGCAAGCAAAACTGTAACGGGAGCAATCACGGAGAAATTGGCAACTCTTTTCTCTGAAAATTTAGAACGGTGTGCGTAACATTTCTCTTTCGATAAAGCTCCCCGGGGCACGTAAGGTCGTTGCACTTCCACAAAAATGCCACAATGAAGCTGAGATTTTTTTACCCAACACCAACACCCACAAAGGCGAGAGACAGGAGCAGTGGGGTAATTAAATACAACCTGTTGGCTTTAGGCGTGGTCTATCTATCCTTACTACAACACTATTGTATGTTGGCCTCTGGCCTCTTTGATCCAACCAGTGGCAGTCGCTCAGGAAATGTGAAAACGTGCCATTGGGGCTCTTAGTCTTGGAGAAGATGTCCGGGAAAACGTTGAGTATCAGTCGTGTGAAGCTGAAATGTATTTTCCCGGAGTTTGTCAAAACACTCTGACGGACACATCTGTTTACTAGCTTTGTTTCTGAAATATAGGGCGGTCGGTCTGGATGTTATTCTTTTATTTGAATTTGAAATTGCAAATATGTTTTCGAACTTGCTGGCCCACGTGTCCCTGTACATCTTTCCCTTAGAAATAGTAATAAACTCTCTCCTTTCTTGTCTGCCTTCCTGTCTGTCTGCCTATCTCCCTATTTTTCTTCCCCTTTCCATCTCCCCTTTCCGTCCTTCCTCCCCCCCCCCCCCCCCCTCTCTCTCTCTCTCTCTCTCTCTCTCTCTCTCTCTCTCTCTCTCTCTCTCTCTCTCTCTCTCTTTCTCTCTCTCTCTCTCTCTCTCTCTCTCTCTCTCTCTCTCTCTCTCTCTTTCTCTCACTCTGTCTCAGTCGAGCATTTATAGTTCTAAAGTCAGCGAGCTAATGGAATTTAATATCTTTGGAGAGACGTTTCGATTTGGTGGCAGTTAAATGTTAACTATGAATATTAATGTGTTATTAGATCCCAAAAGGAGTAGTTATCCTCTAAGTAAATGATTAGCACCTTCTCTAAAGAAATCATGTCATTTCAGATGCGAAGACCTCATTCCAAAGAGATAGTAAGCGAAACAACAACAACAACAAAAAAAGAAAAGAAATCTCACGTATATTTTTAACCCCCGCCCCCCTCCCCAATAAAAAAATCTACCATAATATATTTTTACTCGTAGGTGTGAATGTCCTTGTGTGTTATTTCATTATTTAAGGCAATTTGCACCCTAATGCCTAACAGTGGATTCAATTTTCACTCCTGAACAGAAGGATCGGGATGGTCTGTGATGATATCAAGGAATAGATGAATTGTTTTGCACTTACACTTAACGCACACTTTATCTAGAAAGAGAGGATTGCTTCCCCAAGAAGAAAGTATTCAAACACCTGGGAAAGAAGCAAAGGTAGCGAGACAATAAACCTGCATATAAAAAGGAAAGACGCCCTTTTTCCTAAAGAATTATCTAGAAAGCAACCATGAACTCTCAACTGTGCAAGTTCCAGGGCATAAAGATAAACACTATTCTACTTTTAGTTATGCAGGGCTATACTTTTCATGGGAGTGGCAGGATTTTTAAAAGGTCATTTGAAACGCTCATTGTCTATGGCTTGATCCCACGACTCATTTTACTCTGTCATACTGCCAAATGCTGATTAGATATTTAGAATTCCAATTAATTAAAACATTGCCACCTCCAGATAAAAGCACTGTCTGATCTTTCCTACGTGTGACGTAGAAGTGGAGTGAGATTCAAAATATAATGATAATAATAATAATAATAATAATAATGATAATAATAATATAAGCATATTATACTGTCGTGCGAGCAAACACTGAGCACTACCCAAGAGGCAAATACATTTTGCTGGTCATTATTTAGAAGAATATAGAAAACGCAGTTATCGTGATAGGAAATATCAAGTATGCCTCTCAGTTCCTGTGAAAACGCACTACAGATTGCTCGTAAAATCATTTAGAAATTTGTCTGGGGAAAAGTCAAGAACGATCATAACGACAAGGAGATATAAATACATGTACATGTAATCTACTACACAAGTTACGTGGGGCCTATCAGTCGAAGCCCACCCCCCTCCCCACACACACACACACACCCCAAGCCCCAAACCATCAGTCCATGGTATCAAAGGGGAATGGCCTAACTGTTGGGAAGCGAGTCTATTTACAACTTACTTCCTCTCTCATCAAATGACGTAGGTGGCTCCTGTATCAATAGGAAGCTACAGGGGTCTCTTTGGAATGCTGGGATACGAAAGGTCACATTCTACTCTGCCTTGCACCTCGTGCACGAGCCGTGTTTGTACATGTGTCTTGGAAATATAATTGGGGAGGCTTCGGGAGGTGGAAAGTCTTTGCATTCCTTTTACCCGAGATCTCGGAGACCTGGGATCGGCATGTTTTTGCTATTGATTTTCTCCGGTTTCGATTCTCTTCAAGATCTTCTAGTGTTTCATCATTTAAAAAATAGAAATTTTCAGCGCTTTACGATTAATACGTCTCGCAAGTTTATACATTATCAAAGATCTCATGATTACACATGTACAATATTCTTCTTTAATCAAAAGATGTATGCTTTCTGAAATAGAAGGTTTTTTTCAATAGCTTAGTATAATATTTCAATATAATTATTTTAAACAATAGATAAAAGATGGGAGCAAACATCGTGGTCAATGTGGAATGAATGAAAACTACTCTGGAAAAAAATTGGTTTCTTTGTTGTTCTTTCACAGACCACGTGGGCTGTATAATTCAGTAGATTGAATACTCCGTGTCTGATCCCTCTCTCTTTTCTCTCTCTCACTCTCTCTCTCTCTCTCTCACTCTCTCTTTCTCTCTCTC
>NW_004797442.1:392081-393796 GCF_000002075.1 Aplysia californica
TCTCTCTCTCTCTCGCTCTCTCTCTCTCTCTCTCTCTCTCTCTTTCTCTCCCACTCGCTCTCCTCGTAGCTCCCTTTGTTTCTGTTATTTCTTCTTATTTGATGTTTTTCCTTTATGATATGCCAGAGCAGAAATAGTACCTGAAAGTACATTAGGTATAGATCTATTTTGGTCTCATATCCCAAAAAACAGAGTAGTAGAAATTATTTACTGTTTCAAGCCCTCAGAATTCCTTCTCAATCCATGGATCAGCCATTCGTTTGCACGTGCATTCATTAACGAACTACAACTATTTCCTCTTTTTAAAAATATGGCTATATACATATTTTTCCACTTTAAAAAAAAGAATCAACAAAAGCCTTAATTTCTCTTTACAATTGGAACAGCCAGACTGAAAAAAATATCTCAGAACTGAAATGCAAATATTTACCCAGCACTATTTTTTCACCTCTTGTGAATGTTAACCAGCTTGGTGTCTCGAAAACGTAGTATTCCTCTTTAAGACCTGTTTATCAGCAAGGTTTGGAACGTCGATTAACATGTTTATTGTGTGTTGCTATCTGTTGAATGATGTTTTATTTACCGTTTTAGCTTTGAAGTTTGATCTCATTTTTCTCTACGCTTTGTGGAGCTCAGAGCTTCGGAAATGTGTGGGTAAACAGATCGTGTCTACGAGATGATTGAGTGTTCGGATCATTTTCTTTGGATCTCGGCGTTCAGAAAGTAAATACGAACTTACACAAATCACAAAACCTTTCCGTTTCATATACTTATTAGAACAGACCAACGTCTTTTGATGCAGCCTTCCTTTATATAAAGCGGTGTTACACACACACACACACACACGCACACATACACACACAAACACACACACACATACACACACACATACACACACTGAAAGAGATTACTTACATAATATATTTATATGATATACATATACTCATGTACGTGCAGGGAGATAGATAGACAGACGCGGAAATAACGCAAGAAATTATATTATACGATGACTTTTACAAAATTTGTTGAAACGTGGCAAGACAAAGAGAGACATGAGGATTTGGGGGGCAAGGACTACAGAGAGATCGAATGGTGTTTTGGAAGGTCGCATAGAGGAGGGAGAAGAGGAGGAGGTGACGCAGGAGGAGGAGGAAGGTGAGGAAGACATAGAGGAGGAGGAGGAGGAGGAGGAGGAGGAGGAGGATTGTCTGAAATTTGTCTTTAAACGACGACGGCTGGGTGTGGGATAACAAGGGTGAACTTCGAAGAAGGAACTGAAAAACCTTCATGAGCGAAAGCGATCCGCTTTGAGCAGCATTCACAATAAAGGTGAGAGGAAAGGTCCGCGCATGAACATCTTCGGAATCTCACACCTGTGTAAACCATTACGGGGATTACCGATGTTGTCGTGTTCCTTGCTGGGGAAAGATGCGCGTGCAGAGCGCGTGTTTTTCTTATCATGAGTACTAAGTGCATGGATCCAGAAAAATGAGGGCCCACTCACGAGAGTAATAGTATTACACGCGCGCTCGGCTGCGCGTGTGTCTGGTTGCGTGGGTTCGTATCGGGGATAGTAGTTGGTAGATAATGCGAGATAAGTGTCGGTTGAGAGAGTTCAAAATCTTGGCGGTGTTTTCCTGGGGGATTGGTGTGGGTCGATGAGAGAGAGGAAGAGAGAGAGAGAGAGAGAGAGAGAGAGAGAGAGAGAGAGAGAG
>NW_004797442.1:393990-395868 GCF_000002075.1 Aplysia californica
GGGGGAGAGATAGGTTGCAGGGGTGGGGGTAGCGAGACGGAAAAGGAAGTTTCAGAAAGAAAAAAAGAGGTAGAGTCTAGGCTGGGAGAGTGTTTAGCACACTCGGAGGAAACGCTTGGAAGGAAAAAAGGAAGTTGAGACTGAGGATTATATTTTGATGAGAGACAGATGGGAAGTGATGATTATGTAGGACTTATTTATAATTTGAACTGTAAGGTTATCAAGGCTCCCCTCTGCAGGAGGTACAAGATCATGAAATATCACCAGACTGTTATATAAATCTAGTTTGTCTGGTTTCACTTTTCCTAAGCACTCATGAGTACTTGTAATCGTCGCTGGTTTGAAAGGAGGGGAAGATCTGTGCTAGTTTTTCTTGGTTGTTTCTGTTCGAGACATGATCGCGCTTGCTGTACTTGCTCATCACGATTGGACACTTGCGATTCCTTTATCTGCAGTATAATTTCTTCTTTGATTTTATTTTTCGGATTTTCATTTAAGCATTCCTCAATATCCTTTTGTCATGTTTTTTTTGTGGGGGGGGGGGGTTGAAGATGGGGAGGTTTACATTGATTTGTTGTGATAGTGTTACCGAAGAGAAATCTTGCCTTACTATTTCAAAGGATATTGTAGTCGAGGTGGATGGAGGTCGATGCACAGATGGTGTGTTAACGGGGGAGATGGGTAGGGGGTGGGGGGGTAAACAATAATACTAGAATTCGCACAGGGATATTTTTTCCCCAGGATTACTCCTGACATTCTCCTAAAATTCGACACCGATCCGCTAACTCAGCGTTTTTACCTCTCCGGGAGAAGGTATGCGGTTGTCGAATGACGAGATGGTTAGAGTTAATTGCGACAGCGAGACATGGGGCTATAAACTATGGGATCTGGCGGATCGGAAACTAAGTCTGTCAATCCGATAGAACATCGCGCCCGACAGAACCCCGCGGAATGTTGAACGAAAGAAGGTATTACAAACGAATAAAGTTAAGCCAAAGCTCATTGTTTGACAGACTGTCGGTTTAGACGTACAAGGGATGGATTCGCCGCTGTGGGCGGGTATTTGGACGACGTGAAACATTGCCAGAAATGCGTTGAATAATGATCGGCATGCAACTGCAAATTAAGATTTTTTTTTTATCTATACTCTGCTCACAACGCCCTTTTTTATTTCGTATTTTATTGACTTATCTTGTCCCCCTCCTCATTTGTTTTTTTTTCTTTTTCTTTTTCAATGTTAGGCGTATTGTACAGTTGTTTCATCCCCATTCGCCCTTATTCAGTTGGGTTGTAAGTACTAACCTGTTAGTTCGGTTGAGTAATACGTTTTAATTGTATTTGCTTTTTGTTTCGGTATCAATGTATCGTTTCGATTTGCTGAAAATGTCTCGCGGAAGTTGGCTGTTTTACTCTGCCAGTTTCAAGAATACAGTCGTTTTAATTTACTCGTCCTTGGCGTACAGCTCAGGGTTAATACTATTCACAGCAAATGACAGATTTGGTTAAAGAACGCATTGTGCTTCTTTTTCTTTGGTAAGTGTTTTACGACTTTCGCAACTACATAAGGTCATATAAGCGCGCTTGCATTGTGCTTCTTTAAGAACTGTGTGGGACAATTAATAGTCTGTCAGTCAGCAGTAGGCATGGTATGTACTTTCGTACACTTTTCAAAATAATTTGAGCACCGAGTTAGACTGACTCCGGTCGTGATGGACGTTAAGTCCTAACCTTGGCATCGATATCGGATTTCGTCCGACTCGGAGCGATTTTCCTGACTTACAGACAGAGCCTGTGTGGTGCATTATGATGTGACTTCTTTCCCTTTCTACTCACACCTTCTCTTTCTCATCGTCCCCCCCCCTCTCTCTCTCTCTCTCT
>NW_004797442.1:396045-405778 GCF_000002075.1 Aplysia californica
GGGTGCAGCTGGTTTTACAAGATTTGTTGAAGGATTGAAATTTCCAAAAAATTCACGTCTGAATCGGATATATCTCAAAATACTTATATAATCTGTCATAATATTTTTTTCTTCTGTAGAGAAACATGTGAGGGGGGGGGGGGTAATTTTGGTATGCCCAACGAACACAAATCGTACGAAGGAACACGAGAAACCTGTTTGATTTAAATGGAAAAGGCGAGTCCCATAATATATATAATAACACCAATCCCACTTAGCAGTCATTTCACCATTCCCATGACACCATCAGCAAACAAACTTTGAGCTGTAATTCAATTACCTGATTAGACTATATAATTTAGCGATTTTCTCGTTTAAGCTGAGTAGGCAAGCAGAGTGAACCTTGTATGTGTCACAACAAGGAAACGCCACGTACAGAAAGAAAACGAGGTTAATATATAAGAGTTAAGTCATAGTTTGCGCATAGATTGAAAGAGGATAATGCCTCTTTCAAACACCCTTGAATCATGTTATAATCGAATCCGAATTCTTTAAGACCGTGAACGACAGGACGGAGTCCGTATCTGAAAGCACTGGAGATTCCAAGACAAAAAATTGAATGGTTTTGCAAGGCTCAACCCCGGGATGTCTAGATAGCACCGCGAGTGTCTTAGACATTACACCAGACTGACCTTCAGTGGCCGAGGGGATACGGCATGCGGCAGGGGATATCAGGATCATCCTCCACGTTTATCAGCGTTACGAGCTGGTGATAAAGAGCTACAAAATCATGAATGGATGTTTTCTTAATTTTTCACTGATGATAAAGAGCTATGAAATAATGAATGGTATTTGCTCAGGGGGTTTTTCTCTATCATCCCGCGTATGGAATAGATCTTAGCTTTTCACTGTTGTTAAATACCTATGAAGTCATGTATGGAATTTGTGTTAGATTTTCATCAATGATAAAGAGCTATGACATCATAAATTGTTCTTAGGTTTTCACCGATGATAAAGAGCTATAAAAGAATGAATGGAATTGGAATGATAAAGAGCAGCGAAATCATGTATGGAAATGGTCTTATAATTTTTCACTCATGGTAAAGAGATATCAACTTGCGGAGGAAGATCCTACTTTTATTCAGAACTTCAAGGTAATTAAATAAGGGGAAATATCGTATAGAAAAGCAGTACATTGTTCTTAATACCTTCCCCCGTTCAGTGTCCTTTTTTTCCTTGTGGGATGCTTACTGGATCCTCTGACAACTTGATTTTGTTGCTTTTTTTCTTTGTTTCTAAATTGTAATATCTTCACGATGAATAAGTACCTGTTTTATCAAGCCTACGCGAATTTAAAATCAAAATCCTTTGTTTCCTTTGCCCCAAGTCATCACTTAGCTGTTTCTATCCCAAGTGGCTGGCCAACCCCTCAGTCGGAAGCAGGAAGAGCCTGTTTATTGACTCTGTGGTGAAGGATTTTCTTTGTCTCCCTGGACTCATTTGGGTCAGCACACAGTATCAGTCAAATTTAGAGAGAGGAATAATGCAAATATGAAGCTCAATGCAGATTAGATCGAATGCTCATTTCATCATAGCATGGTTTTATGAGAGGCATTTCCTCCAATACAGCGTTCATCTCCGATACGAAAGGGGCATGGAGAGGAAAAGTCACCAAAACTTCTCAAAAAACGAAATTTTAAGAAAGTTCTATTGGGGATTTAAACTACTTTTGTCAGCATCCCAGGTCAAAAGCCAAAATGGCATCAGTCCAGTTAGCCATTTGATCGTACGGAATGTTGAGCAATTAGCAAAAGTGTCCTTTTCATATAAGCTGCGTCCGTTTAGGAGGGGACCTTTATTCTGATCACCGCCCTTCGGGGGCAGGGGGGTGTGTGTAGGGTGCCTTAATTGTTCTAATCACCCCAAAACCAGATGTTTTCAAGATCCTAGTAATTTCCATTAGGCTCACAATGAATTTTTGAATTTTTCCAAAGCTGAAACTTGTTAATGGCAGGGCCTGCACGTGCTGCTGGATCTAAACACGATATTATTTCTTCCGAGGATTCCCGTTAAAATATCCCTTGACGTTAGGCTATTGGCGTTTTTATTGGTGGCACAGATTTGAGCTGCTATGGGGCTTTCTCTTTGCAAATTTAGATCAGCTGTTGAGCCTTTTGGGTATGCAAGTTTTAAAATATGTTTTTCAATGAGAAATTATGCAAGAACGAAAAGAAAAATACGGGGAAACGTCAAATAAATCTGTTACACTTTGCAATTCAGATTCTACCCAAAAAATTATCGTTTAGTTGGCTGATGTAGGCAGGTTGCGAGATAGAAAAAGGAGCACTTTGGTATAAATTATACGCCTGGTTTATTCTTTTATGTTTTTATTCCGTTGCAGCACAGACCACCTTACTGATTCATGCTAGGCTAATTTACTTCAAGTTCCCGTGGGTTTCCAAAAGAATCACCTGACGTTTAACATGAAAAAGCCGCGCTGATATCTCGTGGACAACACAAGGACGAAACCACGTAGATCGTCTGTTTGCGATTTACATCTTGTGGTGTAAAACATTACTGGAAAATGCATCTTCCTAACATTTAAACTCTTTTGTTTTGGGGTTCTTTTAGATGTTTTACGTGTATTAAGTTTAAAGTGCCGTTTACTTTTTTTGGTCTTTAAACTCTTCGAAAGTTTAAAAAAAATCAGTTGTTTGACCATTAGTGAAACATTGATTGAATGCGTGCCTGTGTATCTTGCTAGATACGTGCCGAGGCGTATCGTTTTCCTGGAAGATATTTAATTAAGCAGTGATTAAGTACGATCATGAAATAGCTGTTAAGTTTGCTGTTGTTGAATTTGTCTGCCCGATCGACACATTTAGTTTATCATGTCGAAGCCGGATTGTTTCGATCTTGTTTGTTAAAGCGAAATCCGAGCTTTGTAGGATACTTCTGAAGAAAACATTTGATGCTTGAATATTTTCTTCACTTCAGAATCGAACCCTTGTTTTGTGCATGCAAGACGAGAATCCTGGCCTTTTGACGTCAGACGTCAAGGTTTTTATTTCTTCAGGCGAGACTTTTAAGCACCAAAGAAACGACAGACATGCGAAAAATGGGATGAGCATTACTTTGCAAGCATTGTCAGTTTGTCCTTGAAAATCTTCTTGGCCACTGTCTTTCATGCCAGTGGATACTTAAGGTTCACCATAATCGGTGCAACTGAAAACTGAACATGCCAAAGTGGGAGGAATTGAAAAAAGGACAGAGATGTCTCGAAGCGTTTCATACAAAGCACAAAGAAGAGAGACAATCCATCGCTTTGTTCAATGATAATAAAGAGCATCCTATCAATAACACAAAGATGTAAATAAAACCCAGCGGTTTTACTGCGATCTTGTGCTGCTTTGGAAGGGTGATTTAAATAATTTTCTCCACATTCCGAGAGACGACATCTAAACACACACCATGTTTGCCCCCACTACGCTGTTGCTGATAAGAGCCAATCGCTTTTATTGACTCTCCTTGTTTGTTTAAGGAATGTGAGCTTCTGTTGGGAATGCCTGTATTTTAGCAGATCATCGTTTTACAATCAGAATATGAAAAGAATACCGATAGTCGAGGGTCGAATTGTTATTAATATGCTACAGCTCAGACCCACCCGACAATATACTATGACAATTGATGCTATTTTAAACATAGTAACTGAACCTGTAGCCAATCGTACCGTCTAGCGTCTGTCTGTACCTCGTACTATCTGTCTCGAGACATTAATTCTCTGTCTACCAGTGACAGGTATCACACTCCGGTCTATGTAGTGCAGTTAGTTGGCAAATTGGTATTGAAATGGGCATTGGAATTTTGAATCAAAGTTAGTCCAAATTTTTCCTTCTCTTTGGGGATGTCTTTCCTCTATGCCTGTCACTTATAGCAGGATCCAAAGTTCCACCTTCCAATTAGCGAAGTAGCCTGCTGTATTATTTTGCTTTTTCTTGTTCAAACAAAGATGATATGATTTGTTTTGGATCCTGAACACTGTTTCTTGAGACATTGTATACTTGGCTGAACATATTTAGGTAACCGCCATTTTGCATGAACGTTAGAAAAGTGAGATTCGGTTCTCTTTGAAAGGCAACAGTGTTAGCATGTTGCTCACAGTAAAACAGAAGTTTTCCAAGGTCCACGTCAGTAAAAATAAATTTAAGAGAGGCGCTTATTATAATATATACATGCAGACAAATTAGACTGATAAACAGACAGAAGCGGCAAGGAACATTCAAGGAAAAGCATACAATAGTCTAATAGAGGAAAAGATATATATCTTGAAAAATAGGGGGGGTAGAAAATAGAGGGGGACGGGGAGAGAAGAGAGCGGAAAGGAGAGAGCGAGAGGAGGGGGGAGGGAGAGAGGGGGGGTGAAAGAACGAGCGAGCGAGCGAGCAAGAGAGAGAGAGAGAGAGAGAGAGAGAGAGAGAGAGAGAGAGAGAGAGAGAGAGAGAGAGAGAGAGAGAGAGAGAGAGAAAGAGAGAGAGAGAGAGAGAGAGAGAGAGAGAGATGAGGAGAGATGTATACTTTCTAACGGAGATATAAGGGAGGAGGCTCGGGAACGAGGAGGCAGACTGACAGATTGATACAGAAACAGGAAATATTAGTTATAAAAATGGAAATTTCTCCTAACAGAAGCTGCAGGGAGAAAATAAAATTATAACAGGGAGTTCCTCTCTGAGGAAAAAGAAGTTGTCTTATCCTTTTGCTCCTTAGGGGTGTGTTTGGGTTTGTTTGACAGATTTGCACGTTCTTTTCACGACATTTTCTTTCTCTGCTTTTGTCTACTCCTGCCAGAGTGCTCAGGCCATGGCAGATTTATCGTTGTTTTAATGGCAAAATTTGAGTGTAAGCCTGACATAGACGTTCTGGCAGACTCAAGAAAATGGGGAGCTGAAAGTGGCAGTTCTCGACTCACGCAGTCTCACGCCGTGTTTTGTAAAGTATGACGTAACAGAAGGGAAAGATGGAACGGTTATGCCCCTTGTCGTGAACAAGAAATATTGGAATTTACTTGCACTTCAAATTTCTTCCGTCTCCAGGAGCTTTTTTCCACCAAAAAAAAGTTTCCCAAGGTTAAGCACATATAATTAGTTTACTTTTCTTTTAAACATAATTGCTCATAGGGTAATCAGATTTTATACGTATCAGAAACCCTGTGGGCGTTACAAGGACTGTCTGGGACCTAAATACAGCGGCTGTATTTTCTTTTTTTAAATTACATCATGAATAAAGTAGTGTCATAACTCCCAAAGAGGAAAAGGTTTAAGACATCACCACGAGTGGGAAAAAAAGTAAGAGACAGAGACAGAGACAGAGAGAGAGAGAGAGAGAGAGAGAGAGAGAGAGAGAGAGAGGGGGGGAGGGAGAGAGAGAAATGGAGAGGGAGAGAGAGAGAGAGAGAGAGAGAAAGAGAGAGAGAGAGAGAGAGAGAGAGAGAGAGAGAGAGAGAGAGAAATTGAAAGTTAAAGACAGACAGACAGACAGACAGACAGACAGACAGACAGACAGACAGACAGACAGACAGACAGACAGACAGACAGACAGACAGACAGACAGACAGACAGACAGACAGACAGACAGACAGACAGACAGACAGACAGACAGACAGACAGACACTCACATAGAAAGACAACAGACAAACAGTAAGACAGCCAAATGTGGAGAGATAAAAGAGAGAATTATATAGAGAAAGAGTGAGAAAGAGTCCGAGGGGGGTAGAGAGTCTGTGTGTGTTTTTGGGAACGAGAAGGCCAAAGAGTGAGAGAAAGAGAAGGAAGAGAGAAAGAGAGAGAGAGAGAGAGAGAGAGAGAGGGGGGTTGCACCGTTCATTTTTTTGTTTTTGTTTACGGGCATCTCGTCTTTATTATCAGCCTATCACCTCCGTTTTACGGAGCCAACTAGAAATTAATACTAAAATAATCTGAGGTTTAATCGGAGATGGAGACCCAAACATTATTTTTAAATATTTATAGACAGACAAAAACGTGAGCTGAGCTTTTCACGTTGCATAGGCGTGAATGGTAAAATGTGAAAAAAACGAAGAAGAAGAAGAAGAACACGCCAAGCAATATCTGAAACGTGAACCGCCCAATGTCAGAATCGGGCATTCTTTCGCATGATCTCTGAGTCGGGAGTTTTCTGTTTAAAGGAAGACGCACATAAAGTGTTTATTATGTTGGCATACTTCTGTTCCGAAAGCTGACATCTAAGACGTGGTGTCTGTTCGTGTGCACATGTCTAGCAGCTGTACTGACAAGAATGACAAAACCTCATTAAAAAGGAATGCTCACTTGACGAATTGTTGATGCTCCCAAGACAAAAGCTCATAACCTTAGCGGAAAAAAAGAATGTTGTGTTTACTACTTAATCGACCTTAACATAAGCGTGATTTGCTTTTAAAAAGAGAGTATTTTCTATTTTTGAGAGAGTGAGGCATTTTATCAAATGGTATCTTGTGTAAGTTCCTTAACTTTTTTATGCGCCAGCGCAAACAAACAAAGACTATTCATAGACAGACTATGAAAGAGAAATGGCCATCCAAACAAGAGAAAATAAGCGGATAGACTTATAGCATATCAATATGAGATGCAACCCTCATGCTTGAATGTTAAAGTGTAATATTTATTGTGATATATCGTCATGATATTTTGTTTCTTTGTCCGTCTTCTCTTCTTTTTCGCTTAGCCAAGTGTTTGATCTTGTAAGTGTAAAACACCAGAAGAGTGTTAAATTCACACAAAGCAACTCACAACTTCATAATGTTTTGAATGATGTGGGTAGCAAACATTCTATGTCTGGCGCTTTCGGCTGCCCTTTTGCTCAAAAACGGAAATGGTTGTGATGAGATTTTTGATGAGCGTGTCACTTTTTTTTCTTTTTTTTTTGTATCATCCGGTTCTGTGAGAGTTTTCCGACGCTATCCAAAGTGAGTAGCCTGGCATCGTTCTCTTTTATCCATCTGTAAGCCTAGTACATTACGGGAATATATGCATTGTTACACGGCATATTCATGACATGCAGTTCCTGTTTATAAAATAATATACCAGAGAAATAAACATAAAAGATGAGATATTAAGCCAGAGAATGATTGAGAGAAAAAGAGAGAGAACGACACACACACACACACACACACACACACACAGAGAGAGAGAAAGAGAGAGAGAGAGAGAGAGAGAGAGAGAGAGAAAGAGAGAGGGGGGAGAAGAGAGAGAGAGAAAGAGAGAGGGGGGAGAAGAGAGAGAGAGAAAGAGAGAGGGGGGAGAAGAGAGAGAGAGAGTGGAGAGATACTTAAGGAAAACATCATGCAGAAGAAGAAGAAGAAGAAGAAGAAGAAGAAGAAGAAGAAGAAGAAGAAGAAGAAGAAGAAGAAGAAGAAGAAGAAGAAGAAGAAGAAGAAGAAGAAGAAGAAGAACAACAACAACAACAACAACAACAACAACAACAACAACAACAACAAGATGAAGAACAAGAAGATTTGGGAGGAGGATGGGGAGGAGGAAACGAACGAAGAGTACAAGAAAGGGTAAAAACAACAACTAGGTTATTTGTTCCTAGTCTACTTTTAGCACAGTTCAAGAATGACGTATAAGTTGAAGAGCTGAGAACGAAAAATAAACCTCTACGTTGACAGGTCCTATTATTTTCGACTGGGACCAGAAATGAGAGACATTCTCAAACGACTTCGCAACTTGTCGACTTTCACTTCACGAAGGCTGTCACTTTCCTGTCTCTTCAACGAGCTGAACCCAGATCGGAGCAAATCCCTCTCAAACATCGCCGTTTATTTGAGGTGCTTCCAATATTTATCCAAGTAATCACCGGCGTTCGATTGCACCCTACAGACAGACTCCCTCCTCCAAAGTGGCTGTTTAGTTAGACACCCGCAATGTTGTAGCGACACCCGTGAAACTCTTTACTTAATCCCACAAAGTTGACGGGAAATGAGTGGAGGAATTCGATTGTTGATTTCCAAAATTATATTTTGGACTCGAATCCATAGAGTCTAAAAATCAGTTGGGGGAGCGGGAGAGGGGGAGGGGTTACTAGAGTGAGGAGAGGGATCGTAGGAATTTTTCTTTTTAAAAATCTGTGGAATTTTCGTCAGGTGTGTTAGGTATGTTCACAGGGGCTCGGCATTTGACCCTAAAGTGTTCCGTAGATTTTTAGGGTTGGTTTGCCAAATGAGACAAATTCTTTGCTTCTAGTAATGTTATTTTATGGTGGTGTCCTGGCCTGAAAAGCGTATCACCTCGTTTGGTTTAGGAGAATAAAACACTTTATTTTAAAACTTGAATACAGAATTAGTGCTGTCCAACACGGATAAATCGTTTTGGTGACTCTGTTTATAAAGAAAGTATCGAAGTGGTCTTTTTTGTGATAATCACATTACACTGCCTTATGAGGCTTTTGTAGCATGGCAACGATCGGAGCAGGAATATAGACTACGTGGGAACGTTTAATCTATCGGTAGCACAAATTATTGTACTTCAGGAGTTGAAGCAGCTGCTGTACAACATCTTGTCGTATAACTGCTGCAATAAAAGGAGAAGGTTGAGGGGATTATGATCGGGGGGAGAGAAAGGGGAGAAAATATTGGTGTAAACAGAGAAGAAGAAGAAGAAGAAGAAGAAGAAGAAGAAGAAGAAGAAGAAGAAGAAGAAGAAGAAGAAGAAGAAGAAGGAGAAGAAGTAGGAGGAGGAGGAGGAGGAGGAGGAGGAGGAGGAGGAGGAGGAGGAGGAGGAGGAGGAGGAGGAATAGAAAGAGGGGGAAAGGGCAAAAGTAAGATGGAGATAATATAAAATGTGTGAGGGAGGAAGAGGAGGAAGAAGAAGAGACCGTATATTGTGAGATGGTGAGTGGGGCTACTGATCACAATTCCTATTTGAAGACAGGTCTGCACGTAAGTCCCTTTACTCACCTCCTCAACATTCGCCGCGTACATCAGCAGCAGTACACAAACGGGTATCGAGCCTCCCCCCTGCCCCCAGGAATCGCCTCGCCACCCTGAATCAGTAATCCCTCCCCGACACTGAGAACGGGTGCCCCGGTATCTAACAGACTTGCTGGCGACTTGCAGATTTATGGGCCTTGCGCCTTGAGCTATTGTCATCACACTTTTTGTTTGGGCTTTTTTGTGAAAGCGAGTTGTTTGCTTTTTTGCGCGAGGAAGACAGGGCTCTCCCCTCCTGTGACAGTACCGCTAAAAGGAATTCTCACGTAAACGTTTTAGTGGCATGACGTTTTTATGATTACGTGCAAGGCGTTTAAATCATAACAAATGGTTCAGAGTTTAAAATACCCCATTTTCTTCAGGGAGTAAGAAAATGGGCGCAGAAGTATTCCCAGATAATGCAAATGATTACGAATTGCGTGGAGGGAAGACACGCGCTTTGAATCCATTCATTCATAACACGCAAGCTCCCAGCACGACACTTTACTCTTTTTATTATTCGTAGACTAACACGTGCGTGTAAACATCACACCTGATGCTGCTTGCACTTGTCCCTTTCAATCTATTTGACTCTGAAGATATTTCGGGGGAATAATAGTATAACACAATAGTCTATGGCGGTTAGGCGTTTCGCTGTCCCACGCAGAAGAACCGAGTTCGATTCCTGTTTGGGAGAAATCGTTTATCGAATATTTCGGTCTTTCTGCTAACAAGTTGTATCCTTCTCAGCCTGGGTTGACCCCGACAGAGTCG
>NW_004797442.1:407385-408886 GCF_000002075.1 Aplysia californica
ATAAACTCTCAGTGTTTTTTCTGTTGTTGCACCCAAAAACACAACAATTTAAAACCTTCATTCCAATCTCCAGGTTGCACAGTGAATTCTGAAACTCAAAATTACAAACTGGACAGTAAATGTTCCACTTTTCACTCGTTTGTAAAAACCGCTCTTGCTTTAAAAGCTATAGTGTTACTTCCGAAAACGATAAATCTTGCCCTCAAGACGCCATTGTTTTCGGTCTTCATTTCCTCACAGGTCACGTGGTACAGTGCCCGTTCTATAAGAGTAGAATTCTGTGCAGTGACCCCATGAACTCAACCGGTGTCCTGTAACTCTTCAACTCACTGCACATGCGCGCCCAGTCACATCTGTGTGAGCCCAAGGCATTAGATTGCTTATTCTTTCATCTTACTGCACCGTCCTCTTTCGTTTCCCTTACTGTACAAAACAATATGTGTGTATGGGGAGGGATGATGTTGGAAACACACACGCACACACACACACACACACACACACACACACACACACACACACACACACACAAACACTCACACAAACACACACCCACATGGTTACACAAACGCACACACACACACACACTCTCGTATGCGAATACACGATCCAGACACACATGAACACACGAGTGCTTGTACACGCCTCAATAGTCTTGATAAAGCCTTGTTTCCTCACCAAGTGCTAAGATGTTGTAGACGAGTCTGTGAATTCAAAGACCAGCCGATCCAGCCGATCCAACCAAAACACACAGCGATTCAGCAAGTGTATCGCTTTTATCACAGATAACCCCATTTCTGTTGGCTCCAAATATGAATGCAGAGATCAAAGTCGTTTATTGCTGGCATTTCTGTGACCCATGTGAAGGTAATGATAACCTACACGTTATCAAATGCAAGAAAAATCACTCGAGAGGGCGAAGCGACGATAGAGGAGTCAAACGTGTTCATCGCAAAACATCCTAGAGGGAACATGCAACTGGATAATAAGTGTCGTCGCGCAATAGTGAGCATGACTGAAGAAAAATTAATTAATCTTAATTGTTAGCCAGGTTACCGAAAGCCTTTATTTTTTGTTAAATAGTTTGTTTATGGCTTCTGAACATGTCTAAACTGATTTTTTTTCACCCAACGTAACTTGGCATGTTCTATGCTCTTTGGCAACCCTCAAATCTTTGGCCTTACTCAACTGTTTCTCTAAATTTGCACTATTGAAAACATTTTCTGTTGTAAAAGTTGCGTTTCACATAACAGGTTTCCCCAATAAAAAAGTAGTAGTTTACCTTCCCGTCTCACAGGTGAAAAGTAAAGGTATAAAAGCAATAATGATTCGTCAAATGCAACCTGGACAGAAATAGACTGATCTTCATAGAGTGTCTTGGTAACAAGGAAAACAGATAATGTGATTAAGGAAGGTTTTGCGCAAGTAACTCTATTTTCAGTTAGGCTTATCTGGTCTATGGTCGGGTCGTAAACCTCGTTAAATATGAATACATAACCCCCCC
>NW_004797442.1:409053-412249 GCF_000002075.1 Aplysia californica
ACCCCACTCTTTCGTTCTATCTCTACAGAGGGACACCCACATGTACAATGATAATTATAATCGCCACACTACTGCGATAAGATCTAAGGTAAACCCAAATTTGAGAAAATGCGAAATAACGATAAGGTGAAATATTGTGTCTCAGAAAATATGTTTGTTCTAGCTCGGGGTATAGTGCTGTTTCTGGTAATCGTGTCGTAACATTAAACCGATCTGTTTAGTTTAGTAAGGTTTTACGGCGCTCGCAACTGCATAAGGTCATATGAGCGCGAAGGGGTGGATGTCAAGAAAGAAGTCCATACGGAAAATCAGGCTTACAAAGTCTGCTTCGACTGTCAAGGCACCCCGGAAACAGCAGTTCACAAGAGAGTGACAAACATACAAAAGAAGTAGAGGAAAATGACGGTAGTAAGGGTGAGGAAAGAAAAATCAGCAGGTCCCCCTATGTTGTTCTGGCCCAGTATGAGCATGACATTGATAAACCAGCCCATTTACAATTCTATTGTGCAGAAGAATGACATGTTAATACCCCCCCTCCCCCCTTGGGAATGGCCTTAAACCACTTCAGTCAGTAGCACTGCCTTAGTGGGGTGAAAACCGATCTGTTGTTTCTTCGATTGTCTTTGAAATTGATCATTTGTCAGACAGAAATTAAAAAGAACATACTGCTGTCATTATTGCAACGTTTTCGTCGCTGTAACTGACGCCCAGTCAAAACTTCCTTCCATAATTCACCAGGATAGATCGGTCTGTAGGCTACTGTTTATTTAGATACTGCATCCCATAGAAAATGCCCCAAAACTGTTACTTATCAGTTTTTTTCTTTTCTACAAAAAAGGAGGATGTACACAAAACTTCTCTCATGTTACTGAACTTTAGGCACTTAAAGTATCTCAGTCTGCTATCTGCACTAATTTGGAAAGCCGTGCTTGATGCCAACTCTGCCAGTGTTTGCCGGCAATACGGGGTGCCCATTGGCACGGTCGGTTCTGTTCGGTTTGGGAGGCAGGGCTTGTCAGATTGAGGACGCAAAGCCACCATCATGGCACAAACCGATCGCCCGTCTAGCAGCCTAAAAAACAAATGCTGGCGATCAGTTTGCCGATCCCCCAATGGGCACGCTAGTTAAGCTGTCAAGACTTTTATACTAAGGGCTTGGGTGCTGCTGTGGCGTAGTAGGTTGTGGACTTGATCTCACAAGTGGTTTTTATCCCTGAGAAGTACGAATTATTTATCAGGGCCTTGTTGGAAAATGTCCTGACGGGAGTTATTCATCTCTGTAATGACCTACCTTTTAACTGTCGGTTGAATATTCAAAACGGAGTCAACATCCAAGCAGTCCTTCCAAACTGTTTAAGATGAATTTATAACCAAAACAAAAATCCACTTGACTTTGCAAGCTATCTTGCGGGCACCACAGTTCAAACTTCAGAAAGTCGAGCAGTTTTTGTATGTTGTTGCAAGATGTTATTTTGCCTTCTGAGCTACCTCACTTACTACTTAGTCCCATTAAAGCAACACAGCGTGAAGAACAAGCGCGAGTGTGAAGAACATCATTACGTAGGGCTACAGAATTCTTCCATTAACACCTGCTTAGTGCTCCGCCTCTGACGAATGGTCTTCGCGCGAAAATGTTGGAGAATTAACGACTGTGACCAGCTGCCCTTGTCAGATAACTATTTCGTTCCAGCTTTTAAAGTGTTTGGTGTCCATAGTCTCGATGTCTCTCAGATGTTTTCCGAACGTATGCAGCTTGGTTATAAACGAATTTTGTCACACAGTACACTTAGGCGTACTAGATTTATACGTAGACACTGCGAACTTTCAAGAGAATATCCTTGTTAGTATTACCTTTGTGTATTCGCTTATTCTCTTGATTCAAATAATAAACACACGGAACGTTAAACGCTTTGTTGCACCGATATCTGAGGGGCACTGGTTAGGCGCTTCGCGTCGTATGCTGAAAACCTGAATTCGATTCCCGTATGGGGAGAATTTTAATCGAACCCCTTGGTCTTTCTGCTGGACGTTTTATCGCTCTCAGACAGGGTTGGCCATGATTAGCAAGGTGGAAGCCCGCCTACTAAATGAAAAAATAGTGGCGTTGGGGGCGTAAAACACCTACATTTTTTTAAAGCTTTGTAGCAATCGTTCTGTCCTGTTGCGAGGGTGACTTATTTGAATCCGTAACAGAAGAGTGATGAACTTGACTTATTTGGGAATTTTCATGAAAGGAGCCTTCAATATCTTATACCAGTTTTCCATAATATGCATGCTTTAAAGTATACTGAGATACGTCGCTAGGATTAGGTTTTAGAATATCTACATTTATTAGCTAATATTCTAACTAGAACTAAGAAATGTACCACTTCCCTGATTCTTTTGCGATTCATGCCAAAAGTTTATTTGAAAATTCCGAAGAAATGTAAGCCTATCATTGGACATTTTTTTTTTTATAATTTCAGACAAACAATGTATAACTTTTCGTAGATGCGTGAATCATTTTAGGAGGCTCGATATCAAGTTTTAAAAGTTTATATCAGAATCAACCAGAACGTTTCGACTCATTCTGGAGACACAAGGTTTTGCTTTTTTATTTTATTATTTTTTAGAATTCTTTTTAACATTCAGGATTCGGGGAAACTTCCAGAAGTACCGGAAACGCTCAGTTTTAAAACCGGTAATTATTGTGCGTCAACACTTCCCTTCTCGCCGATTCAACTTCACTTTAATAAGCTGTGATAGTTAAAAAGTTATAAAAACCAGACGATGCTCCGAGAGATGAAACACAGAGGGACCGATTTAATATAAATACTTGAGATATTCACGCTCGGCTCTGAAACAAACGAAGCGCGTGCCAAAACAAGGCGCTTCTTATCAAGCTAAGACACGCGTTGAGATCTTGTCATTCTATACTCTTATCAAATGCCACTTCTGTTTCAGGTAATATGATATAATATGGAAGATGTTTTTCATTTTCCCCAATGTAAACTGCTATGCGTTTGTTGTGTCTTTACAAAATTAAATAAATCAAAGGCAGAGAAACTAAGAGCTGGGTGACAGGCGCTGTGCCAGCAAGATAGTGATCGTCTTGATGAATGGTATCTATCTATCTATCTATCTAACGATCTATATATCTATCATTCTTCTTCTTCTTCTTCTTCTTCTTCTTCTTCTTCTTCTTCTTCTTCTTCTT
>NW_004797442.1:413079-416395 GCF_000002075.1 Aplysia californica
TCTCTCTCTCTTTTCCTCTCTCTCTCTTCCTCTCCCCCCTCCCTCTGTCTTGATACCTGTTCATCTACTTTTCAACCTATCACTTGCATAATAATATACTTGTGCTCCGTATGCTTCACTTTGGGACAAGTTATAAGTCTGGAAGCAAAAATCCAGTCTGCTCTGGAGAAGATCTGAGGAAGGATACAAAAATAAGGCATGTGGGTACGGGGGTGGAGATCTGCTTATTGTAACAGAGAGGTGAACACGCAAACAGAGATATCGAATTGTGTTACATTTTTTAGGAATCTGTACGTAACGAAAGGATGAAATAAAGGGAGGAGATGCTGGAAAGGGATCAAAGAGAAGAGGAAGAGAGAGGCATTAAGAGGAGCGGAGAAAAAAAGAAGTGAGACAGGAGGAAAAAAGGGAGGGTAAGGAACAAAAGCAGACAAAGGAAAGAGAGAAAGAGTTCGGTAAAGAAGGGGGGGGGGTGGAAAGAAACTGTGAGAGAAAGAGAGCAGAGGATGTAAGGGTGAAACTTAAATTAAGATAAATAGTGACATACGGAGTAAAAGATAGAGGGGAGAGAGAGAAAGAGAGAGAGAGGGGGGGGGGACCTGAGGGATATGTTGTCCGAAGGAAAGAGACGAAAGGAGGGAAACGACAGTACGAAGTATAAAGAATCAAGATACAGGTGAACCGTCTTGATTGGGTCTGTCGTGATAATTCTTTCTTTACGTCAGGTTGACATCATTAAAACAGGAAGGCGATAACAGTCTTGAGTTCACAGATAAACAATCAGCTGAGAGTCTTATAATACTCCCAAGGAAAGACAGAGCCAAAATTACGTCACCAGAGATAAAGCTATACTGATGTTGATTTTGTGTGAACTTAAAGCCCTACTGGACAGAAGCCATAGTGAGTTCAGACAAACGATTTCACTCCTACATCTGAGAGGTTGTAGCGCATGAGTAGAACCTCTACCAGTGAGGTAGTTGCGCCACCTGTTGCTGGTTTGTGTGTCACGGAACCTCTTATAGTCCCCACAGGTCACGGATTGCAAAGGAAGAAGGATGGAAAGTCCCCTCCCTCCTCGCCCTCCTCTTGCCCTTTGCACCAAAACTGAAATACATAATATTATATTACAATCGTTTAATGTACATGCGTATAGACAGGTTAAAGTACGGAATACGGAAGTGGGTAAGCGAACAGTAGCAACAAAGTTGCTATGTGACGTAAGAAAGAAAGTAAAGAATGAGTGCTGTGCGATTTATTTGCCGGAAGTGTAAAGAATATTTTTACAAAAGAATTAACGGAGATGTAAGAAGAAATATTTCTCAGATGCTGATCTGTAAGTCTACCTCGTTCAATGACCCAATTACCCAATTCTTTTCCTAATTTTGTTTACCAGAATCTCGTGAGGAATGGAGCAGAAATTAAAGAAAGGATCCAAATTCCCTAATGGCTAATCTCGAGCCTCGAGAAGCGGAGAATGCTGAGATCAAGGGGAATAATTGAGAACTTGGAAGGCTGGTTTCAATATTTTGCCCAGTGATTAACGGCGATAACGATGAAAGAACCTGAAGAAGGGGTGGGGTGGGAGGAGGGGGTATATATTTTAAGGTGGAGGTTGGGATAAAGGATTTGGATTGACAGTATCTCATCTCACCTATAAGAGTTTTTTTTCTTAAACCAACCCTCCGTCTCCCTTTTTTTCACGAAATAAATACCGAAAATGAATGGGAGGGAGGGGGGGGGGTAATGTTCTTTTTCACCCATACTAAAAACAACAAAACTAGCTCTCATATTTTTTTTTGGGGGGGAGGGGGAGTTGTTTGTTATAGTAGGAAGGGGGTGTTTTTTGGTTTGGGGGAGGGGGGGTATTGAACGAGGCGCTGAGGTCATAACAAACGTTGATAGTGTGAAGCCCGAATTATTTTTATCCAGTTCATAGATTATCAGTCAGGTGGATCTAATGGTCCCCTTTTTAATTTTCCTATAATATTATTGAGCCCAACGAAGAGTTAAGATTTGACAACTGCAACAAAAAGAAAAGGAAATAGAAGGACAAGAACAACAAGAACAGCAAGAATGTGAAAACAAGAAAAAGAACAAGGACACAAGAACAAACAGAAGAGCAAGAAGAAATAGAAGTACAGGAAGAACAAGGAGAGCAAGAAGAAATAGAAGTACAGGAAGAACAAGGAGAGCAAGAACAAAAAGTACAAGGAGAACAACAAGGGCGTATCTCCTGTGTGTGTGTGTGTGTGTGTGTGTGTGTGTGTGTGTGTGTGTGTGTGTGTGTGTGTGTGTGTGTGTTTGTGTGTTTGTGTATGTGTGTGTGAGTGTGTGTGAAAGAAGACAGCTTCAAGACTGCCGGGTCGAAAATATTGTAATTTTGGTTAACAGAAAGTTATTGTCATATACATCGTGCCATCTTTTGCTTTTCATTACTTTGATGCGCTCGGGTGAATAGAGCATAGGGAGGGGGGGGAGAGAAACTACGTTCACGAAATGAAAAAGAGGACGAATTTGGAAAAGACAAGGGTTTGGGGTGGTAGGGGGAGGAGCGCGTTGAAGGAGGAGGGGGGGGCGGATTTTTTTTTACTTATATTTTTCCTTTAGCTTGATAATATTAAAACATCTGAGATTGAAATTCCTAACTAGATTTGGCATTTTCTCCAGAGAAAAGCAGCTGCGAACTCTATAAATAATTTATTCAGGCTTGTGAATAAGAACATTTGATTTACGGTCAGTTGCGCCACTACTGTGCCAATTTTACCAGCAGCGTATCGGCGAGAATCACTGCAAGAACACAAAAACTGTGAATGCCAACTGTTATTTCAACTTTATCTGATATATTTATGTGACAGACACACAAAGAATTGGATATAACGTTTTGTACCAGTATCCCTTTTCCCGTTCAGTTCAAAAAGGTGCCAAATTTCTAAAGACGTGAGTGTAACTTCAGTGATTCACGTCGTAAAACTTTCAGATAAACGATAAGTTCTATTCTGCCCCCTGTAAATCGATAATGCTAAAGGAGAGGTGGTGTGTATATGAAAGGGAAAACGCAGTATTGCAAATGTAAACAGAGAAGGTGTTGTAAAGAAATGGGTTCAAGTGAAAAAGCTACTTCGGTGTCCCCTCCTTCTGGTTCTGTTATCACTTGTTAAGCTGTTTTCTTAGTAAATGATGGTTTTTTCTTAGTTTTCAAACAGTATCCCTACTAGAGAAGATACGTTGTCTGTGCTGACGTCACTTTCTGCTTCACACGTGCACACACACATTCACACATAAACACGCATACACATTCACACACACACACACACAC
>NW_004797442.1:416651-419243 GCF_000002075.1 Aplysia californica
AGAGAGAGAGAGAGAGAGAGAGAGAAGGGGCATGCTTTTAAGCTTGCTTGGTTCTTACGAGCTCCATACTTTTCTAATCGCGCCTACATTAGCACCACGTGGGAGAGAAAACAAAATCGTTTTAAAAACACATAAAATCATGTGGTCAACATGACACGTTTTGTGACTGCTGTCTCCTGTTTGTCTCATCCACACCAAACTTTTAAAAAAAATGTTATAGTGTCTGTTGTATAATTTTTGTTTTGGTAAGTGTTTTACGGCATTCGCAACTGTATACGGTCATATCAGCGCGCGGGACACATTAAACATTTTCAGTTTGGTAGGCATTCATTTTGAATTTTGCCCGAGTGGCAGCCAATGCCTGCGCTTATCGATTTTAGACCACCAAGGGATCTTTAACTTGCGCAACTTGCACACGGACCTCCGATATTTTTTGTTCTTATCCGAGAGCACTTGTTATATCTGATTACATAGAAAGTTGCCGTATTTTTACGTCACATGGTTCGTTTACTAAATCTTCATGAAATAAAACTTAATGATTCAAATGTAAAAGCCGTCATCATAGCGGTCTTTACGATGTTCTTGTGTATTCACTTGACAGAACAGTTTCCAGATTACTGTGCAGCTAGATATTTGTATCTAATTCCGGGCTGTTCGATGATCGTTTTCCACATGACGTGTGACTTCTCTGTAACTAAGACTCCGCTTGTGATCACGTTGGAACCTCTCTAACAATACAGATCTAATACCTCCAGCATTCACCAACAGCTGCACACATGCTGTATCATTGCACTCTCCTTTCAATTGTCACACGTGGTTAGGGGGCTACCTTCAACAAAAGACATTCTGTTACAGCTATTTACATAGAAACTGCAGTGTGCTTCATAACCTTTGCTTAGTTGAAACGTCCTGAGCACCGCAAGTATACTATATTATATTAGCTTAAGAGTCATGTTCCGGGTATTTTTTTTCTTTGGGGCCTAACCTTTAAACGATTTTACTTTCTTAATCTTTATGACTCCATGGTATCCGTTAGATATGGCAATTCGGCTATGATCTTAATGATAATTTTAGAATATACCGAGTCTATCTTTGAATCTCCATTTCTTTTTCGACTAATCGAAACAAGTATCGCAACATTTTTTGTCTGCACTACCAATTCACTAACCAGCTTGAACTAAAAAGTGTACTTACTGGTAGTCAAGAAGAGGCAAATTACAATCATCATGCATAATTATCGTGTTGGTCAACTGAAAACTACCCAGGAGATGTGGGAATGAGTAAAATGCTCTCACACTTTTCCGGCAGTACAGATTTCCATAGATTTGTCAGATACCTTCAATATTGATTGCTATATTTCTCATATTTACATTGTCTTGCTTTTAATATTGCTATTGTTGCTGTTATTTTTTTTAATCCTTTGTAGTGACTGTGGTATTTGTGGTATTGATGTTAGTGGTGTTGCTTTATTGTTATTGTTGTTATTGTTATTAGTGTGTTACTGTCGTTATTGTCGCCGATGTTACTGTTGTCATTACTGTTGCTATTATTTGCACTGTTTTCGTTTTTGTTGCTTGATCCCAGGAATATGCAAAAACTTCCCCACCACAGACAGCCACTCGCTGCACGCTGAGGACCCTCACGAGATTTCTCCAATTTCTAACCTTTTCGGTTATCGGTGCCAGACCCTGCTCTGGGAGTTCCCTCACCTGTCCCGCTCTTTGATCCACGGGCGAGGCATTTTTACAGCCCTCCGTGTAATTCCTATTACTCTTCCTATCCGGCACAACCCACGCGCTCCGGTCATCTCTAATATCAAGTGTATGCTGCTACTTAAGCCGCCAACTCTGTTTTGGGCCGTGTTTCGTTGGTTCTTCTGGGTTATTATGTTGTTACGTTTGGGGTGCTTGGTTTGTGTTGGGGGTTTTTTTTTTTTTTGGGTGGTTGGTTTTTTTTTTTTTTTTTTTTTTTTTTTTTTGTTTGTTTGTTTTGTTTGTTATTTTTGTTTGTTTTTTGTGGGGTGGGGGTTGTCTTTTCTAAGGTTTAGTTGATGTTTTATGCTTTATGAGGGGTGAGGAGGTAGACGGGTTGTTGTTTGTTTGTTTCATCTTTATAATTTATTTTTGAAGGGTTTTGCCGCTGCTGTTGTTGTTGTTGTTGTTGTTGTTGTTGTTGTTGTTGTTTGCTTCTGCTGTTGCTGCTGTTGTTCTTGCTGCTGTTGTTGAACAGAAACAACTGTGTTTGATTCTTATAATCATCGAGCCGCTATATAAATCACATGAAGGTTTCTATTTAACGACAGGAGCGATTTTTGCTCAAAGAAGGTATTCGGGTTGGAGGCTCTTTTAACGTTAAGAGTATTGTGAGAGAATCTGTGACTGATCCCATTGTATAATGTCTATTTTGGCGGTCTGTAGTCTCCTTCGAAGGTTTGTTCTTTATGATCTTTGACTTTTTCATTCGAGTGAATGGCGACATCAGAAATCATCTTTCAGAAGTGTGAACAAAACAAAACCACGTTTCTTTGTGTGTCTGTATGTGTGTGTGCGTGTGTGTGTGTGTGTGTGTGTGTGTGTGTGTGTGTGTGTGTGC
>NW_004797442.1:420473-425387 GCF_000002075.1 Aplysia californica
TGTCTGTGTGTATGTGTGCGTGTTTTCCTTCTCACCTGTTTTATACGGGCTAAGCATTATGTTTCAAAATTTAACGGTTTAATAACGTATCAATACGAACATTGTCTGTACATTGTCTCCGAAAAAAAGCAAAGTGAATACGCTGTGTCTGGCAGTATAAAAAAAACCAAAAAACCCAGGGGTTTCTGAATAGGAAACGCCCAAACACCAAGCCCCATTGCGATATCATGACCCCCAAACTCTATAAGACCTAACTTGCCCTGGTATGTTCATCTCAGTTTTATCAATGACTGGCGTGTATACCGTACGTGATTATTCATTCAACAACAAGCTTAGGTCGGGAGAAGTTTCCAAACAGCAGTACGTGGAATTCAAAGAGTCGAGTGAAGTAAGAAGTTCTGACGTCACACGTCATTCAGCATGTTATCTTGCATTGCTGCCACACGGCAGGGACGTCCAGAAACACTGAAGGGGTAGATGGTCGGTTTCCAAAACCGTGTCGAGGACTGGAATCACAAACTCATGAACTTTTAGAATACTTTTTTTCCGTATGGTGATTAAGAGGTCATAGCATGACTTTAGGATTTTGCTTTCATACTTTTTGACAGATCCACCAAACAGTATAGTTCCATTTCCAATATTGCTCTCTCTGTTCACATCTACACGTTATAATATCGTACACATTAATTTCCTTACTGATTTCTAACAAAAGCACGTATCGTTCTGTCCTATTACTTATCACATTTGAACATATTTGGTATCTTACATCGCTCTCCAGCATGTGTTTAACCACTGCCAAGCATGTAGTGAACGTGGCTTGAGGAAACGTAAGAAAAGTTTCCCAAACCTTGAGGTATTTGAAAAAGATATGCGGCACACCAATCATTAAATAAAGGAGATGGACATCAGCATTTCTGTACAGATATTGCAATAATGAGTTAAACAAGACATAGTGTGAATTCTTACAGCGAACCGCTCATATTCATGTTTTGCCTGTGATAATTGGCCCTTTGTTGTTTTGGCTAAAGAAATCAATCTGAATATTGTGTAACTTGTTCTTGTTTGGTTTTTTTGTCTATTTCCAGACAACTACTGGACAATCAGATCCACACAGTAGAGAAAGGTGCATTCCAAGATTTGACGTCGATGATTCGACTGTAAGTATTATGGCTACTATGTCCTAATTATTCTCTGTATGAAAAGACAGGTCTATATGTGGGCATTTCTTTGTGCCTACGTAGTGAATGGGATGATTTATCACCCTTCTTTTGAATCACCACCCACGGATTAATATGCCGTGTCTGGTATCCTAGTACAAAGCGCTTGAAGACATTTTCCGTCCGTCTTTTCAACTTACTTAAGAACTATGCGAATCAGACGCGGGTATGTTGTATGAGAGTTTAAGAATGTTCTTGGTGTTTGGAATATGTTGATAATACTCGTTGTCTAGATGCTTTCGTTTCTGTGAGCGGATGATTCATGTGTTGTTTTTCTACGCGCACATTACACGTATCTTTAATTCTTATTTTCGAAACTATAAATGAAATAGTACAATAACCCTGCTCAAAGTTTATTTTGGAAAAGAGCACTGGATTGTGAAAATGCATTCAGCATAGTACATTAATTAATCTTTTAGAAGCAAAATCAGAATTATCTGTTCAGCTGTGGATGTTAAAATTAATTACCCAAGTACAGAACATACTGGAAAACAACGATCATGAGAGTCTCAGCCTTATACATCCAAACTTTGAGTAAAATAATTTGAAGAAATCTAGTTCAAAGTAGAAAACAGCTGACTGAGTCCACATTGGGTTTCAAAGTCAATACATAATGCTCAGTTCGTGTACCAACGTAGGCACTATGTTGCAAAGAGCGATAAGAGACTTCGAAAAAGGGTAATTAAGAACGTGGCTATACCTGTAGAATGTATCTGCGCTGTTTGCGCTATTATTGTACAGAAAGAAAGAGAAACATGATAAAAATAAATACACACGCATACGGAGGTGTACATGAGCACGTATTCACCAAATCAAAAACACATACACGCACGAGACATTAGACACGTATACACACGGACGAACAGATCAGCGTAAGCACACCACACACACACACACACACACACACACACACACACACACACACACACACACATATATATACATACATACATACATACATACATACAAACATACACACAAACACACATACACGCATACACACACGCACACTCACTCAAACATACACACTAAAACACATACTTAAACACACACACACACACAAACTCGAGCTTGCACACTTACAAAAATACTCACACACACGCACACACACGCACACACGCATGCACACACACAAACACACACACACACACACACACACACACACACACACACACATACACACACTCAAATACAGAGAGAAAAATGGAGAGAGAGAGACATTTGAGAGAGAGCTGGGGAGAGAGAGACACTTGAGAGAGATGGAGAGAGAGAGAAAGAGAGAGAGAGAGTGAGAGAGAGAGAAAGAAAGAGGGAAAGAGAGGGAGAGAGAGATGCCCACCTGTGCCAATGTCTGCTACATAGCCCTTTCTTGACGAGCTGCTCTCACCACCCGGACGTCGCCGGTAGTCATAGAGAGAAGTGCGTCTTGCGTCTTGCTTCCCGGCATTAATTGCACTGCCAGTATCCTCTAAATGAGAACTGTCACAGATGCACAGACGAAAGACGAACTATTAACTTGCAAGAATCTGGCTCTGGAATGTCCTTGTTATTTTCATGTTCAAAAACGTACCTTTGCATCATTTTCTTTTCACAAGCAAATTGACGATGAACGACTAACAAACTAATAACTGTCTGTCTAGCCTTCTAAATTGGCCACCGCATCCTTTATCAGTATTGGTAATTATTTAAGGCAACGTGGCATCTCCCCGAACCGTCTTGGTCTTCTTTAGCGGGGAGTCGAAATGTTCCACTATCTACTTTAACTTCCCTTTGCCAAAATAACCCATAAATAATCCCCCTCCCCCTCTCTCCCATCCTGAAACCCCACTCAAAAATAAAGAAATTGAGAACTTTGTGGCTCCCTGTGTGGGGGTTTGTATTCAAATGACATGCATAATAATGAATTCAGTGAAGTGATCACCCTATTCAAGTAAATGTTCTCCATTAGTGGATCCCGAGGAGTGGCTCTTAGTATCTAAGCCAGGGTTAATGCGTTCATTTCTTTTCTTGGGTATAAATAAACAGAAGTACAAAGACAGAATAAGCTATAGAAGGGGCTTAATTAAAGAAGAAGGACAGACCAGTGGCACCCTATAACCACCCATATATTATGCCCTAGAAGTAATTTGCCATTGTCCACGAAAATAATGGTTGTGAATAGTACTCGCCCTTTTTAAGGCAATTCAGCTCGTTCAAAACATCGGTCTGTCTGCTTGTCTTACCTTTGTCTGTAAAGGCCAACGGAGGCCGAATGGGATACCATAATATTTCTAAGAAATACAGAGATACAAGACAAAATATTATCTTCCTCGTGTGGGATTAAACTCATGTTTATTAATTGCTTGTAAGTTGGAGAGCCTAACCACGACACCACAGCCTTTCTCAGTCCCGCCGAACTTTTCACAGGATATGAACAGAAAGGAGAAAAAAATCGAAACAAACATGCCTTGATGTGTACATACTTAAAAGGGATTTGGGGGGGGGGGGGTGCACGTCTCAGTATACCTGCGATGAAACTGCAGGTTACGCTTACGATTTCTGTTGCGTTATATTGATGTTTGAGCAGTTGTCAGCAAACATAATTTTTGAAAGGAAGCAAACATGTGCAACCGACGTTATGTTGAGACAGGTGGAGGAAAAAGAAGATAATAAAAATCGTCTTCTTCTGGAGAGTTTCACATCTAAACTAAACTAGTGACATTTACTATTTTCACTTAAACATGAGTTGTCGTTATATAATGTGGCATGTAATTACAGCAGTTTCCTGTCATCATGGGATACAGTGGACATTGTTAAGAAACATCAGCTGAGATTATTTCAATATCTTTTAGATAAGTTACGGGAAATTTAATTGGACAATAGCTCTGGGAAAGAGAGACGAGAAAAACAAAGAAAGAATTAGACTCAAAGCAGAAGTAGAAATGCAACCGGGGGATTGAGTAAATGAAGAAATACCGTTACTTTTCAGCTTTTTAAATAAGTCTTCCGGGTTTTCAAGAAAAAAATTCAGTTACGAATAATTAGCCATCAGCAAGTTTATTAAGTCTAAAGATTGTAATTGTGCCTTTCAGTGTCTTCTATTTCTGTGTGGACGATGTGAATCAGGCGCCAACTGGTAACCTAAATCTCTTAATCTATTTCTCAAACGTGACGATCGTATTATGGGTACTCTTTCAGCGTGACAAAAACTCGTGTTTTAGCGTTTGGCAGCCATAGAAAAATGTCGTAACGTTCCAACATCTAAGCCATCTTCAACAGTATAACGTGTTAGATTAGCAGCAAACTCCAAACATCGTGCTTTGACTAAACAAACAGCTCCCTTCGCCTCTATCGCAGCATAGCGTTTACGCAAGCTATGTATATCGGCCCTCCATCTTGGTTCAATAAACACTGGCAGACAATCAGAGTAAAGTAACAGCAAAGTGCTGTACAACGACTGAAAGGAGAGAAAAGACAAAGAGATTGCAGCCTCAGAAGCGCCTTTTCCCGTCGTCAGGCAACCCATTTAGCTTAAATGGATTTCTTCGCCGGAACCTTTTATTTCAGCTTTTGGCGAATTACCCAAGTAACTTCTTTCTCGTGTTCGTGTTACTCCCCTACCTAATCCCCCTCCATCGCCCTGCACCCCCCCTCACCTCTCTCTCTCTCTCTCTCTCTCTCTCTCTCTCTCTCTCTCTCTCTCTCTCTCTCTCTCTCT
>NW_004797442.1:425677-443157 GCF_000002075.1 Aplysia californica
TCCAGTTAATGTGTTGTGTTATTTTCTCTAGTGCGTCAGTTTGTTTTTTATTTTTTTTGTTTTGAGGAGGGAATGGGGCTGAAGAATGTATGGGTGATAGCGTGGAGTAGGGGAGGGAGTGCTGGAGTGAGTGGGTGAAGAAGTGGGTGAGGGAGTCGGGGAGGGAGTGGGGGAGGGAGTGGGGAGTAGGGGAAGGAGTAGGGGAGGGATGAGGTGGGGAGTGGAGAAGGGGTGGATGAGGGGGTTGGGCAGGGAGTGGGGTTGGTTGGGGGGGGGGGGCAGTCTTATATGGACATGACTGGAAAAAACGACATTCTTCTCTTGGCTGGACAGAGTTGTCGACAGTAATGACAGAGACCCATGTCGTGCAGGATATATGAGAGGCCATGCCTTTTCCACGGCAGCTTAATGTCGCTAACTTTGGTTTCCATTCTTGTTGTGTTTTTTTATGTTGTCAGTTCCTCTTATTGTTACTGCTAATGTTTCGGTTATTATATGCGCGTTGCTGTTGTTTATTAATGTTGTTGCTGCCATTATTTTTTCCTTTCTGGTTGTGCGTCGTAAGCTTTTATACTGTTTCTTTATTTTAAAAGTAGGCCGTGTGAGTTTGATGCACCAACCGTTCCCTCAATTTCCCTGATCTACGTGAATGTTGTCAGTTACAAGACATAAGACACCGGACCAGGAGCGGCAGAGGACACACACGACTCAACACTGGCGTGTGTCTTTACGGCTCCCAGCCTGGTGCCTTGTAACTGACAAGACTGAAGGTCAACTGACAACAGACTAGGCCAACTGACATTAGACAAAGTCAACTGACAATAGACAAAGTCAACTGACAATAGACAAAGTCAACTGACAATACAATGGGTCAGTTTAGTTTTAGTAAGCATTATACGGCATTTGCAACACAATAAGGTCTCAGTGCCGAAGATTAGAAGTGTTAAAAGAGAGTTGCAAACATAAAAAAGAAGGAGGAGTGAGGAGAAATAAGGACGATAGATGTTTGATTGGAAAGAAGAATCAAACCACACCAGAGCACCCACCAACCACCCACACAATGGGTCAACTACTAATAGATTAAGAGGCCTGATAACAGACTAAATCAACTGACAACACAGTAGGTCAACTAACAATAGACTGGACCAACAGCTGTCACCCATGCTGGACAAACATTTTCTCGGTGACGTAATCCTAGAAACCACCGTTACAATAATATGAATAACAATAATAGAAGAAGATAAAGGCGAAGAAGGAGAAGAAGAAGAAGAAGAAGAAGAAGAAGAAGAAGAAGAAGAAGAAGAAGAAGAAACTGAGCAATAAAAGAAAGAGATGGAGAGAGAAATAAAGAGAGACAGTCTGAATGAGACCAAGACCGTATACGTGGGTGCGTGTATTTTTGAGCGCGGGAGGTGAAAAGACGGGGAAGGGAGACATCATATTTTGCTCGTCTTTGAGAACTTTGTATTTGCACTCCCTTGGTATGTATTCTCAAGCTTTATGTCATTCGGTGCACACGCAGATCAAGCCAATTTTTATGCATCAGTTTTCATTGCGCACTATAGATAGGCTGATAAACTCGTCTGGTGACGTTGTTTGTGGCTGACAAAATAATATTTACAAACGTTGGGACCTCTGAGATTGCTGTAAAAGAGATTTACCTGATTTCGAACTATCCTCGTGGTTATTTGAAACCACCAGGGAGCTGTTATCTTCATTTTCAGTTTCTCGAAATGCAGATGTACACTATTTATCATATCGGTACGTAAAAGCAGCGAATTTGAGTTGAAACAGTGCTTCATGTTCACCCTATCCTTCCCGTAGGAGTTAATAAAAGGTGAATAATTGGGTTGTGCACTTAACATAAACTATAAACCCATCACTGGCAGTTCTTCCGTAGCCTATTTATTCGCAATGATTTCCGTTCTCCCCTTGCCGCGATCTTGCTTCATTTAATACAGTTCTTGGACTGTGAAAATTCTATTTTCTAAAGAAAAGAAACTGAATCTTACTCCTATGGTGAACATAGGTGATGGGGAAAAAAAGATGCGCACTGTCGCACTGACAAATAAATGCCCCTGGAGAGAAACGTCGACATTTTCTTTTGTTGATCCCACCAGTCACAGTACAAAACTGACAAGTGCGAAAGGCATGCTAGACGCAGTACAGGAAAAGAAACACAATCTGGCAACAGGGAGAGATTATGATGATTGGCCCACCTGGTGGAAGCTTTGACACGTCGGTAAATATACCTGTACAGCTCCAGGAACTCAACACGCTAGTGCACGTGACCTTGAGGATTTCTCAGTTCTCGAGGGTCAGACAGTCGACCCTGCTGGATTTGTATGGCAGGTCAGGGCGAAAGTCGTGCTGACAAAAACATTTTAAATGCTCCTCGGGTTGCGTTTCTATGGGTAGAGATACATCAAAAGTATAGGTTGGGTTTGTACAATTGAAATTATGAATAATAAAATACATAATAATAATAATATGAAAGACGTGTTAAACTTGAAGAAAATGAAATAATATGAAAATCTAAAAAGTGTAGGTGTCGATTGCCGTCCGACATATCCATTCGTAGATTGTAGAAAGGAGCTCATCAAAATTTGGTCAGCACGCCATAGGCCTACAGACGATTCCGTGCGCTTTACTGGTTTATTTATAAAATCTGACCTGTTTAAAGGTTTGAATTCAGCCTTTTTGTCCAAGTGTTGGTGCAAAAGTCTCTTCCCCTACTGTTCTCTTACGTAAACCTACCTTAACCCTCCCCACCATCACCTTCATACTCCAACCTCACCCACACTCCCTTTTCCTTTTTTTTTTTTTTTTTTTTTTTTTTTTTTTTGCGACTCCATTAAAGCTTCTAAACAGGATAATAACGTGCCTGTTCGTACATTGGGCGATCAGAGTTATCTTAGTTTGCACCATGATGACTTAAGATAGGGATGGCTCTGTTTCATATCCCTTGCTGAATTAGAGTTATTTGAGGAATTTTCTTGGCTCTCCATCTGCAGGGCTAATTGATTTTTACGGAAGTCCCGCCTCAGGACTAATTGCTCAATGTGTTAAACCAATACCATACTGTCATAAACTATACAAACGGGCTTTATTTCAACTAACGCTGTTTCGCTTTCCCTATCAGAAACCTCTTTAACCACCCTGGCTCCATAAATTTTATATAATCCTACACGTAAATTCTTATCTTTTAAAATCTTTTACGTTTCTGGTTTAACTCGGGATCAGAGATAATCCAAATTCGTCCAGCGATAAGGCTGAAACGGTGGCATTTAGGGTACATTACCCTTCCTGTAATTTTCAACAGCACCTTGCTGTGCCAATGGACCTCACTCTGAGAAGAGCTTTAAAACGAAAGCAGGAGCGGAAGATTTCTGTCTCACAGACTTGGTGAGAGTTGAAGTACATGACATACTAGTATGCTGGTTTGGAGAGGGGAGGGAGGGGCTGGTTAACGTTTCGCTTAGATGCTTTACTTACTTTTACTTTTTTCTTCCTTTGTTGCCGTTGTGTCTTTAGGGAAGGTGCAATTTTCTATGGCAATCCTACTCTGCAGATCTTTTATCTAAAATATTGTTTCTCAAGGAAGGTTCCCTGACTCCTTCAACCTATCTTTTGCGCGGTCTACGTTCTTCCTTTGTAGCCGCAGAATTTGGTATTATAGGCCCTCGGGGGAAGCCTCACCATGTGGTGTTGTAACAGGTGGCCAAACCACTTTATTCGTTTTGTTGATCAATATTTCCAGCGACCAAGTTAGCCTTAAAAAAAGTAAGGTGACTGTCTCTGATGACTGTTCTTGGGTTTGCACTAGGTTTAGTCGACGAATAACTCGTTGTCTGTGTGTTTGTGTGTGTGTTTGTGTGGGGGGAGGGGGGCAGTCCTTGGGCTGCTTTTTTTTTGGGGGGGGGGGTCGGGAGGTCTTTTGTTTTGTTTTAATTGTTTGATTTTTTGTGTTATTTTGGTTTTTTATATCTTTGATCTCAGGATGCTTGCGTCGAGCATGTAGTTCTCTGGGATAAATACGAAAACACGAAGGTACATGTGCTGTGTCCATGCGTGCACGTAACGCACATATAAAATGGCCTGCGATGTATACATTACTATCATATACGATGTTCATCCTACTGCCTCCTCCCTCCAAATGTTCTCTTTACTATTCTCTTGCATCTCAATTTCCTTTCCTTAAAAATAATGCTCTGCTTGTCTCAGTCTTACCCGCGTCGGTAACTACCGATCCTACAAAAATGCAATAAAGATTCTCCGGCCCTCCTTAAACCTGATGGATGAGCCCTCTAGCCCTACTGTGGCATACTCACAGTGAACGGGGCCGACCTAAGTATAGGACTAAGTCAGGATCGAGTCTATTTTCAGCATGAGGAACACAGTCCAGCGAAACGTACAGACGCAAAACACGTTTAACAAGACAACTCAGCAATGCGTTTGTTTGAAAGTGCCAGACCACGTACAGAAGAAATCCTGGGTCAAGTTTGTTATTTTCGGATGTTTTTTGTTTGACTTCTCTGGGCGGTTTTCCTTGTTGCTGTGCGTGTGTTGGTTTGTTGTTGTTTTGTTTGTTTGTTTGTTAATGTGTTTGTCGTGGGGGGGTCGTGGGGAGTTGTTGGGGTGTTTGGTTGGTTGGTTGGGTTTTTTTGTTTGTTTTGTTTGCTTTTTTTTGGGGGGGGGATAAGAGAAAAGATGGATGACGGGGCGGGGGGGGGGGGATGTGCGAATCATGCTTTTTAAGCTCTCTTCATAGCCGTTTTGATATATAAAACGATGATGTTATGAGCGGGAAATGGTCATTATTTGATACCAGTTGCAACCTTGTACTGACGCTTTGGATAGCTGAACACCAATTTGAAAAAAAAAGAACTACCGGATACTCAGAGTGATAACCTTTCTTTTTTTTTCCTTAGACTATCAAGGTAACTTTTAAGAGCACAATTACAAATTCAGTGACGAAGTATGATTTGTGGGAAAAGCAGACAATGTAATTGTTTCCTGTGCTGTGAACAGTCGTCCTTATTGCTTGTAAAAAGTGTATGAAAAAAAACATTCCAAAAGCGGTGGTGTGGCTCTCGGTTTTATATTGGCTTGTAGTAAGGGGATTTTTTTTTTGCCTATTAGCAATCCTGAAGTACCGCATTCGGCGTCACCGAGCTCAGAAAAAATGGAATATAAGACCGAATCCTTTAACAGTAAAAAAAAAATTAAAAAAAAGTGAGCTACAGCAAAAGCTCTGCCATTGTGATGATCAGATATTTCGGAAGCACTTTGCACCTACGTTTATTGCTTACTGTTCACTGACAACCCAAGAATTTTACGTTCCACGGTTCATAGCATTTACCTTCAAATGACTCTAGGTATAATATGACGAATGTATATTTTAAATATTTTCTTTCATCTGTTTCGTCGAGTTATTGTTCAACACAAAGTCACAGGGGTGTCGGTGACTTGAAACGCTCCAAGCAAAGAGTGACAGATCGTGGTAATTTACAGAGCTACGAGACTCTTTCATGACTCGGTTGGAGTACGTGATAAGATGCGGTTCATTATGCATGGGTGCCGGAGCGACAAAGATAAGTTGTCTTCACCCAGGGCACCTGAGCTAAAAAGAACAACCATGTATTGACAAAGCGATTCTGAATTGTCTCCTTGACTGCCCTGATGGCAAGTCTTGAAAACATGAATTTAAGTAAGTCGTTTTGGTTAGGGTTGGGTGTGTGTGTGGGGGGGGGAACTTTTGACATTACTTGTCTTTTGAGGGTTGAGATGGATTACACTTGTAGAGAAGCCACCGTTCTCGCCATTGCTGTTTTCGAAAAAAGGGTGATTTATTTTCAAGCTCTCAAGAATTACTATTGAACAAAAACAGTACCAAAATAATTTTCCCGAACATCAAAATCAATGGTTGAAATTAGATTTTAATATTCGACTGCTTAGTGTATGTTGACTGATACGTTATATTTTTTATCATTCATATTTCTTTTATTCTCTGTTTTGCAGGCGTTTGGATAGAAACCAGTTGAGATCGCTACCAGACCTGCTGTTTGCCTCGATGACCAAGCTGGAACGACTGTAAGTACATACATTCCCTTTTCTGGTAAATGCCTTTAAATATCTTTGAAATCACTACTTACTTTATTCAAAACACAAAACCTTTCTTTCAAATTTGACTATAAAAGATAACATTCTTGATACACTCTATAGGCTTCAGTTAAAACAGGTTTATGTAAAAAGGAACTATAGAGCGTCTCTGAAAGTAGAGACAATTTATATAGATGTCCTGTTGTCTGTATTCTTTGTCCGTGCTAACTACTCGATTTACGTCGATCTTCTGCAATCACGGCGATTTCTTTACTGTTCGCCCAATACCTCAAGTCACTTCCCATGGCATAATGGTCAAATGAGACCTCATAATCTGTCCCGTACCCGTTGCATAATAACCTGCCCTGAAACTATCTCTGTTTCCTACGAATAAATTGTTCTGTGATTTCTACATTTGCCCCTTCGCCTTTTTGCCTGTAGCCATTCCATCGTATTCACTCACTTTTAAGTGAAATACAAGAATTAGTGAATGGACTGAATCGATTTTGCTTGCATTAGCCTTGCTGGTACCTTTGTTTGAATGGACATTGCGAAAATACGATACGTTCCATTTCGAAGTCACATTAAGGCATTCGTCCAGTAAATGGCAACAAAAACACCATTGGTATTTTATCCAACGTTAGTGTTTTCCCAAATCGTGGTAAATCATACGTGTTATATGTCAAGCTAAATGAAAGCGCGTGATGTCAAAAGGGCAGTGGGCGGTTGATTGTCGTAATTTGATTTCCGTTGATATTAATCTGAGCGCACCGTTCGCAATAAGCCGACCTGTCTGGCCTCGAGGAGACCGAGTGGCGAAATTGATAGCCTTACAGAGGTAGTGGACCGAGATGTGGTCAGCCGAATTAAGCCAAGGTGTCCCCACGGACCGCTGGTCTCCGTTCTCGCAGCCT
Source organism: Aplysia californica (assembly GCF_000002075.1). Taxonomy (NCBI): domain Eukaryota; kingdom Metazoa; phylum Mollusca; class Gastropoda; order Aplysiida; family Aplysiidae; genus Aplysia; species Aplysia californica. The sequence continues at coordinate 432,694 of NW_004797442.1, forward strand.
GGTAGGTCACACGAAAGCTCTGGGAAGACGGATTTGGTGTGAGGGACCCCTGCGAAATGTTTCTGACAGATCCCATCGGGTTAAACCTTGAAACCTGCCCTCCAGGTGTAACTTTAAGTCAGCGATTGCCAACGTGTGTACGCTTGTGCGCACTGAGAGCCTGATCGGTGGTGACAGCTGCACAGGCTTCAAACGTGATTAACAGTGTCTGAGACGCAGAGTCTGTGAAGACTTTGTGAAAGTCTTGCTGGGAAAGACACGAAAACTAGCCGCAAGATTTTTATCTGGTGTTAAGAAACGCGAACAATGGCGACAGGTTTCAGACAGACAATAGACCTTGAATTACAGATCGGGGCTGCTTTTGTTGTGTGGCATTAAGATCAACTGGGCGGTTTCAGTTTTGACTGCGTTTGATATAGCATGTCTGCCCTGGGGCGGAATACATTGCTTTTTGGCCTTGATATGTTCGTGCCTTGCCAGCAACAATAAACTTGTCATTGTTTGCAAAAGTTTGTTTTCTTTTGCAATCACTGTATTCTTGAAGTAGCTCAGAGGCTTTATTTTGCATTTCCTTACCTGTTTTCCTTTTAAATGACCTATAATATTTGCCCAAGATCACAATAGACAAGTGTCTCTTGCTGACAAAGATCTATTTGAATTTGAAGATTATTTCATTTTAGTTCTGATCCTCCCGTCTGTTGTATATAGACAGTATACTTAAGTTTTTTTATGTAGAAACTGTCAGTTAGGATTATGATGAAAACATTTTTCACAATCGTATATTTTTATGTTAATAAATTCGCTTATTAAAGGGTTCTGAGGAAATATAAACACACAGCGTCACGCACCCACGGATGCTTTATGAAAGAAAAGTTTTCGTTTTACATTACCATAAGACCGGAGGCAACTTTTCTGCTTTTAAAACCATTTCGAAAATCTCACTTTATCACCCTTTTGTTATACTGCCGGCTCCAAACTTTCAAGAAGTTTGGAAAAAAACCCACTTTACTTAACATTGCAAGGAAATGAATCTAACGAGGTATACGATTCCTCAAAAGTGTGTGTGTGTGTGTGTGTGTGTGTGTGTGTGTGTGTGTGTGTGTGTATGTGTGTGTGTGTGTGTGTGTGTGTGTGTGGTGTGTGTGTGTGTGTGTGTGTGTGTGTGTGTGTGTGTGTGTGAGTGTGTGGGGAGGGGGGGTATGTACATGTGTGTGTACATGTGTGTGTGGTGGGTGTGGTGGACGGAGAGATTAAGGGAGAGAAAGAAAGAAAATAGATATGTTTATGCGTGTGCTCTCTCTCCTTTTCTTTCTCTCTCTTTCTCTCTTTCTCTCTCTCTCTCTCTCTCTCTCTCTCTCTCTCTCTCTCTCTCTCTCTCTCTCTCTCTCTCTGTCTGTCTGTCTCTGTCTCTCTCTCTTTCTCTCTTCTTTCTTCTGTAGGCATTTTATACTTTGGTTTACTTTTTTTTCTCAGAAAACCGTTCCTTTTCTGTCTCAATAGCGACAAGAATAAAGTTTTATGTCTGTGCCGCACGTGGAACAACACCACGAAAAAATAGAGCAATGCTTTTACAGTTGCAGTCTGAACACATATAAAGTTGTAGATTTTGTGGTATCAGTACGTGAACCAATCTCTATGGCTTTTCTTGGTTGTAATAAATATCGTTGCTGTAGAAAGGAACCCCGGATATTCGTTCATCTTTCCGTCCCTGTGGCACCAATTGCCTGCTATAACTTGGGTTGTGAGCACTGTACGCGTAAATTAAACACAGGGAAACTCTGCGTGTGTCCGGGTGGCGAGGGAGGGGCTTGGGGAGTACTGCGAGATTTGGAAATCGAAGGAGTCAAACAGGGAGTTCAGAAACGAGAGGGAAAAAAAAGCTTAGGACACCAGCACTTTTATTATAGATGTTGTAACTGATTTTTCCTCCATTAACACACCTTTTTGAGGTGATCTGCTTTAGACCTGCTCGCCAGGGCCAACTATGGTTGTGAGAGCTACACACTGCCGAAATATAAAAATACCTGTTTAGATTATTGAACGTTTTTAAAAACCCGCACAGAAGCTGAAACATCACACAAATTGCAGTATGTTTGTTAATGGTAATCGCTGTTTCAAATTTGATGTATAAACAATGTTACTTCATTTTACGAAATTAGTTTAAACTGCTGCAGTTTTGCAACTGCGTATTGCTCACTTACGTTCAAAATAAGACGTCATATGACCTGGGATTAATTCTGAATCCGGAGTCTAGACTCTGCCCTGTGACAGAAGCCACGAACAACCACATTGCCCTCGGGGAGAAATCTCTCTTAATGAGTCCCATTAAAGCATAAACGACATACCAGCCGTCATAGACCCCGGAGGACTGCAGATATCAGGGACCTGGGCTTGACTATTATGGCTTCCGGGCAGCTTAGTGACTCTCAGACACAATACCTCAGGGGCACAAACGCCAGACTTTCTCTGGGCAGATTTCAGAACTTGGCGTCAAAGCTCAGCTCTCGATTGTCCCGTTTGCCATGCTTTATTACATGATTGTCGTGACGTTCTCTGTTGACCACATACTTTATTATCCGGCCAATGTAACTTTCCTTTTGTGTGTGTACTGAGTGTCATCTGGCAACGGTCACCCATGAACAAATACAATTTGTCTCCCAAGCTACTTAATAAATTTGATGATCGAAAGTGGGTAAGAGTGCACAGAACAGCAAGTAGACTTTTCATGTTCTGTGATACTTTATAATACATTTCTTTAGTTTTCAACAAATTGCTTGACGACGACTCGTTTAAATCCGATATGTCCTTTCCTTTTGTCTTTCTGTTCGTCACTCTGCCTATGTGTGTGTCTGTTTATGTGCATCTTTATGTACGTCTGTTCGTTGCACTGTGTCTGTGCGTGCGTGCGTGCGTGCGTGCGTGCGTGCGTGCGTGCGTGCGTGCGTGCGTGCGTGCGTGCGTGCGTGCGTGCGTGTGTGCGTGCGTGCGTGTGTGCGTGCGTGCGTGTGTATATATATATATATATATATATATATATATATATATATATATATAATATATATATATATATATATATATAATATGTAATATTACATACAACTGTTTATATTATATATATATAGTATAAATGATATTGTATACATTCACATGATATAATATGTGAAACGAGTACATTGTGTACGTGCATAATATAAAAATATGTATATATAGAATCATACAGATAATATGATATTATATAACCAGTAAAAAAGGACCTTCGCTGTCATTTGCCTCTTGCTTTTCTGTTTCTTGCTCAGCGTGAGTACACCATTCCAGCTCTCGTAATGCTTCTGCTACTAATACAACTAATTGTGACAGAATACTTAAAATCAGATAATCATACAAAATGTTATTTGTTATATTATAATTACCGTTATGATCATAGATATGATTTTTGATAATATTGTGATAATAACCGTGACAATGAAAATGATAATTGTTTTCATCATACTCTTAAATTACTTAATCACTTGTCTTAAATTTTTCTTTCATCATCATTAAAGTATCATCATAAGAATAACGGTAAATATAATCAGAGATGATACTGATATCCAAATTGGTAAATGGAGCCATTTTAGCTAAACCCCGGAAGGCCTGGTTCTACCAAAGGTCTAGTCAATACATGCATTCAAGCTCTCAACTGTCCTCTGGTAGACTGCCACAACTGGCTTCCTTCCCTCCCTCCCTCCCTCCCTCCACACTCATCATTGTTCACGCCCCAGGCTCAGAGAAATGACCCGCAAAACTCGCCTGTTGTCCTCTGAAGGGCTCTCTCCCGGCATAGATCCCCTTCTCATTCTCTTTGACAAAGAATCAAGTTCGACAACAATGGATTTGCGAACGGTCAGTTGCATAAGCGCATTCCGGGTCATTCTACTTTGGCCGTTTATTTTTGTTTAATGATCGGCGGGCCAAATCTCAGAGAATGGTTCGTGGGAGTATTAGAAAATCCGCGGCAATGAACGAGTACAGGTGTGTGCGGCCAGGCAGGAGCTGCGGTTTGGCTCTATTCTTTATCCGTTTGGCCTTTTAAGTTCGTTTTCCTTGAACATTGTGTCTGCAAGAGAAAGCAGCGGTTCTGGCTTTATTTCCTGTCCACGAAGGAGATTTCGAGGGTTGGTCAAAGGAACGGAGAGTCTCTATTCAAGGTGGCGATGCCTAAAGGAAACGTTTTAACAGTGTCAATGGTTCATTATTTGTAGATGTATGGAGGGATGAATACGGAGACAAACAAATAAACTCAGATGGCGCGTTAGAATAGAGACAAAAACTAGGACAGACAGACCCGTATACAGAGTGACAGATCTACAAACTGAATTAACAAATGAACAGACACTCAAGTGGATGAGATTTACATAAACGGATATTGATTTATGAAAGAATAGATCAATGAGTGGATGGATTAATGAACACGTGCAAAAAGATGTAAAAAGAAATGAAATGCTATACATGAATGAAAAGATGGATGGTGACAGAAATGGGTACAAGTGTTGAGAGAGAGAGAGAGAGAGAGAGAGAGAGAGAGAGAGAGAGAGAGACAGACAGACAGACAGACAGACAGACAGACAGACAGACAGACAGACAGACAGACAGACAGACAGACAGACAGACAGACAGACAGACACACACACACACAGACAGACAGACACACTGACAGACAGACACACACAGACAGACAGACAGGAAAACGTTAGAAAAAGAAAGAGAGAAAGAAATACAAAGAAATAAAGACAGTGGGAGGGAGGGAGAGAGAGTATGGAGAGAGAGATAGAGAGAGAGGGGAGAGAGAGAGAGAGAGAGAGGGGGGGGGATCGTGTTATTAAGTCTACATACTATGTTCTGGGCACTTCCAGTGCGGCCACGGATCTTTGTTTATAGATTGGGAGCGTTAGTCTCCGAGTTTACACACACCTAGACCTACTCGGCCCCGTGCTGGATTAGCAGCATGGTCGTGTTGTGCGTGACTTGTGTGCGCAACGTCTCTCAATATTGACTCGCCGAGATCTAAACGTTCGGCGGCTGCCGTGTGCTAAATGTGATCTACCCTTAAACCAACATGGAGGAGGAACTTTCAGCCTTGTCGTGAGCAGCAGCACGTGCATGGTTCCTCTCCGTCCATTGATTTATTTCACCGGCTGTGAGACAGCGTTTGTTGAATTGCAAACAGGAAATAAAATGAAGGCATCTGCCTTTTTTCAACTGTGTTTCATTATCGACTTGGCACGTCAAATGTGTTTCTCTATGGTTTTTCTTAGGTGATGTAACGTTATGTCCTTGGTTTCAGAGCTAGTGTCGGTCTGTTTGGTTTTCTTTTCGTTGCTTTTTGTTTTGGTTTTGTTTTGTTTTTTTTGTGTTTTTTTAGTTTTTATTTTAGAACTTTTTTCTTGTTTGTTGTTTTTTTTGTTGTTGTTGTTTTTTTGGGGGGAGGGGTTTTGTGTGTTTTACAGGGGGTGTTGTTTTGGTTTTGGTTTTAGGGGGAGGGTGCTTGGGTTTTATTTATATTTCTTTTGTAACGGCTGGAGACTGTTTGTTGTTTCATTTTACTTTGGAAACACTGTTCTATAATATGAAGGATTGAAAAGAAAGAGTTGAGAAAAAACATGCGTGTTTATGCTAAACTTTCTAATTTTTTGTCTCTTGTCAGTTTCATGCCAGGCTACTGTCGGCGTCATAATCAATAATTTTCTCAATCACAAGAAACCTCATATTTCTTATCTTACATGTTTAGTGAGAAATTACACTTAGTCTCTTCATAATAAATTTTTGTAGGAATTGTTCCTCTTTTTATGTCTAGCTATCGTACAAGTCTGAAGGAGCACTTTGGGTCTTGAGACTTGTATTACAATAAACAAATAGGAAGACCCCAGTGTCTTTGCCTGATCAATTAAGCACAACAATACAATGAAGACGTACTTTTTCTCCTACTATGCCTTTCTAGCTTTTAGTTATCAGGCAGTGTTTCCATTTCTACAACCCTATCAAAACACGCGGAAATCAGGAAGCTTAGTAACTTCGTCAAAGGGAAAGGTGTAAATTGAGGTTTGCCGACCACGCCTGGAAGCTCTGACATAGTTATTGCTCTGGCGTTCTAAGGGCCATGCAACTAAATACAATAAGACGCTTTATGGCGGCTTTAATTTAGGTAATCGTGTAGCTTTAGACACTGGAATCTAACTAAATGAACGTGTTGCCCAAGATTGTTGTTTTGGGCTAGTCTTTTAAAGCAGTTTTCTTTTCTCTTTTATCTTGCTGTTTTGTTTTACTATTATGTCCGAATTCACTTATTTTTCAGAGATGTCACCTGGCTAGGACGCTCGTTCTGGTCAATTTAAAACAAATGATTTATCATTAATATTTAGAAATAATTTATCGCCTTCTGGATACCTAAGCAGCTCTTAATTTACTTCCTAATCCATTAAGTATCTGTAGATTTTGCGTCTAGAACTTTTTATTTTGTAATGTGACTCCAGTTTGCGTGCCATTTTTGGTATGGAGTACTAGTTTAGTAACATTGAGTTCATGAATAGTTCTGGTCCTTCAAAGGCAGCACGTGATGCCATAGTTAGATTTATTTCTGAAATATTTCCAGCGTTCCACTTTGCGTCTGAAACTATACAGCAGTAAAGTAACACTGGTGTCATCCAATGGTTAACTCATGGAAAGAAAGGTAGAATTACAACAACAACTATATATATATACACATGTATATATATATATATATATATAGAGAGAGAGAGAGAGAGAGAGAGAGAGAGAGAGAGAGAGAGAGAGAGAGAGAGAGAGAGAGAGATATAGATATATTATAATATATATATATATATATATATATATATATATATATATATATATATTATATTGTAATATTAGTTCCGAGCAGCCTACAAGTAAGGTCTCCACCGATCTCTCTTCTCATCGGGCCTGCCTCGTTTTAAGACCAATTTACTTATCTCAGCCGTGTCACCGCTGCCAAACGAGGCCGAGTTGCCGACAGGAGACGAGGGAACCTCTGTTTGTGAGTGTTTAAAAGTCTGCGGTCGTGTACAGTCCCCGGGCCAGATCTGACGAGAGTTGTCGGGTGCGTTCACAAAAGATATTCGTTGAAGAAGAAAGGGAACGGTCGTTAATGTTTGTAAAACATTCTTGTTTCAAGCGTACAAGTATAACTTTTAGGTCGTATCTGAGAGAGGGGGCAAATCGGTATCTAAACTAATGTTGTATCAAGTATTTTTTATAGTTGTCTTTTATGAAAGAGAGAAAAAGAGAGAGAGAGAGATGGAGAGAGAGAGAGACAGAGAGAGAGAGACAGACAGACAGACAGACAGACAGACAGACAGACAGACAGACAGACAGGAAGCTCGGAGATTTGTAAAAATAATGTATAGGGAATATTACATTTAATTAAGCTGAGGGATAACATCCGGTCGATTTCAAAACTGTTTACAACGTTAGCAAGCTTTTATTTTTTCAAAAATTGCTCGATGAATGATGGCAGCAAAAAGGGCTTAGCCTACTCAGAATGGAGGAAGACGTTCATATAAAGTTACTTTAGTCCCATTAAAGATTCCTAACGATTTTTTAGCTTCGTATAATCGTGCATAAAGCATCCATGCAATATCTCGAAAAACTCTAGACCAGATTGTTCATTATAATTTGTAATCTCCATTTTCGGAGGTATGCCACCCTCATACGTTTTCAAGTGCCTTTATTCTCATTGTTTGTCCGTCTCTTCTGAATGGTAAGTTACACATTATGCAGCAAAGTGGAATCGGGAACAGTATACGTAGTACCTTTGCAAAGCACAACACTCAACATGGCTCTAGCTGGGGTTAGAGGAGGGACGGGAAGGGGGGTGCTCACAATTGAGTCATTGTAAATCAGGCGTTAAACATTGCTGTAAAGAGGGATCTGCATGTACATTTGGGTCTGTAGGATCAAACCAGGTCGGGGTGTCTTGTTGGCCACTGAACGTTCATGAAAGGAAATTTACAACTGTGATCACTAAAAGATATCGTCCTGCGAGCTGTTGGCCCGCAATGACATCACAGAAAGAACGGATTTAGTCACCGAGCACCTTCGAGTCTTTCAGAAATCTTTGACGAAAGGTATAACGATTAATGTGCATGAGCCCTATTGGTGTTCGTTTCCTCTCATTTAACAATTTCTTTTTCGTAAAGGCTATTCCACCCCGAGCCCATGGCGTCGGTAGCCTAGTGGTTAGGCTACCGGATTCGTAATCATGAGGATGCGGGTTCGGGGTTTGACCCCCAGCTCGGTCCGACGTTGTGTCCTTGGGAAAGGCACTTTAAACGAATTTCCCAGTTGGCTCGGTCATTTTGGAGACGGACGTTAAACTAGGAGACCCCGATTCTTAAATATCCTAATAGTGTTGATAGGAGCGTTAAACCCATACCATTTCACCATTTTCATCCCGAGCTCATTCGATTTGACATTGAAGAACAAGTAGAACGATATGGAGAGACCGACTTAGTGTCGCTCTGTCAAACTAGTGCCCTCTCGGGGAAATCAGACCTTTTTCTTGCCTCCTGCAGACAGATACTGCTGAAATCGGAAGATGCCACAAAAGTGTACAACGCTTTTAGCGGACAGCACAGCATAGGAACTAGCTCGTTACTTCACACGCCGTTTGCGGTCGATTCGACTGGCGATTGTTTAACGCTCAGTAAACACGATGAGCGAGATCAAGAAAGCAGTAAATATTTGGAATACTTGAAACGTTATTGCTCCTGTTAATGTCCACATATTTGCTAGGAAATAGAACACAGAGACCCCTGGAAGGTGTCGGTAGCCATGAGTTTGACAATCTATAAAGGTGACTGGAATCGCGAGACACAAAACGCAGTCGGACAGGAAACCCTTTAATGTCGCCCACAGCGAGTGCAAGAGGGAACGCCAAAGAGGCATTTCAGAGTATGCGGCCCTTCCGTTTTCTTTTGGAGGTGTATTGTCGAGTTAATGACTGTAAGGCTTTATTCATTTGCTCGACAGATTTTGCACCTCAGAAAAGAAAGAACGTATTATTATTACCTTTGCCTAATGATGTAATATTATGTCTAATGTTCACTTATGAAGGCCCAGAAAGCATTATTAGACGTCTGTATCGAGGAGAAAGCTATTCCACATTAGTTTATTGTTATAACACCTGAAAACTGTTTTCTTTTGGAAAAAAAAGAAAGAGGTATAAATAGAGAGAATATTATTATTATTGGTCGACATCAGTAAGATCGAGCGTTGTACTCTTGTATACGATAAGACATAATGTATGCAAGTTGGGGCCCATGCGCAAAAGCTGAATTTCTGAGAATAATGAAGAGTTCGGTATCTGTCTCAGCTTACAACAACGTCTATTTGTTTGTCTGTCTGTTTGTGTGAGCTTGTCTGTCTGTCTGTGTGAATATTTTCTCTGTCTCTCTGTCTCTCTGTCTCTCTGTCTCTCTCTCTCTCTCTCTCTCTCTCTCTCTCTCTCTCTCTCTCTCTCTCTCTCTCAATTACTCATTGCAAACTACACTAAAGACGAACATCAAAATGAGCTATCGAAGCACATTTGAATAAATTAACAACTTATAGTTCCCCCTTAAAATGACCTCGCGTTTCACTCTACATGCTCGGAGATGCAGTTTGGGATAAAGACACCCTCCGGAGATGGCAGGACAGAGCGAAAGGTGCAGCGAAGACGCTCTCGGATGGCGGTGCTTAACTTGCAAATGAAACCCCCCACGGCAGTTGAAGGTTAAAGAGCAGGGGTAATGGCCCCTGTGGTGCCTGTTAGCTTTCTAACGATGCTATAGTCCAGGCCAGAGCTTCCGCGGGATCCTCATCTGTCGGCGGAGACAATTCATGGGGCCAGGTCCTACTCTGAAGAGAGAGGAGCTTTAAGGGCGCCCGTTACTGGGGATGAGATGGAGGCGGATGGAAGAAGGATTGCTCAAATAGCAGGACGGGGTGTCAGGTCGAGTTAACGAGAGGGCAGTTAGTGGGTGGCCTGGATTGGGTTTACTCTGTACGTGTTTTCTTTGGAGTTGTACGATATGCATTTTACGCCGCTTTCAGCACTGTTAAGAATACCCTCAAGTCCAGATCACAAAATCCAACTTCTATCCTCAATAGGGCCTAGCCTAGTGGAGTGTGCGCTGAGAAAAACTCACAAAATTACCCAAATTTTGCAATACCCACAAAGTTTTCAAACCAAGGTAGTAACGCCTTAGTTTAGAAAGGTACCAACTGAGCCAGTGGTCCACTCATTCTACTAATGTTCCGTATTACTGCTATTGTATTGAGTTGCTTTAAAGCACAATCCCAGTGCACACTGATATACCCGAAGTATCCACTACAATGAATTTGCACATAATAAAAATATGAATAACATATACTTTTATTAAAGTGCTGGTATGATTATAAAGATTACAC
>NW_004797442.1:443257-445757 GCF_000002075.1 Aplysia californica
CTATCTATCTATCTATCTATCTATCTATCTCTTTTGTGTCCCTTACTTCTTATTTATCTACGTTTACTTCCATTGACTGTGAAATTAGTTATATTTGTTCCTCGATGTTATAGATAATTACTTAACGGCTGTACCTGTTTCGCCTTGATGTCAATAGCAAGTATGCCCTAGTTTGTATGGCTTGTTGTTCCCATTAGCTCCCTTTCTTTTGGAAAGATTGCAGAAAAAAACAGGGAATATTTTTATGCTGAGGAAATTCACCAGTGTTATAAAAGCATCATGCGATATTGTTTTCTGATTGGAGGACAAAAAATGAAACGATGTTGTAAAGCTCATGCATAAACATGATGCGCTTTTTTTCCTTTTATCTCAGGGACACATGGCACATGAATCATGCAAGGGCCAGCTTGTTCTTTACAGCGCTTCCTGCTTGATATGATAATTCCATGCTGGCTTTCATTATTTTGTTGTTTATGACATGGGATTTGAGCAATGAATAATCAGCCAAGTCTGATAATTGTTTTGTTTGCCAAAAATAAGTATTCTGTTTCCTTTGGCTGTGAAATTGTAATCGTTGGTCTTGTTTGGCTTGGGGAGGTCTGTGGTGTTTGTTCGTTTGTTTGTTTATTTGTTTGTCTGTTTGTTGTTGTTTTGATTATTTGATAGAACTCCGCCTGTAGGTCATTGCCCTCTTAGGAGGCTAATCAGTCGTTTTATCAAGATATTTGTAAGCTCAAATCCCGGCAACTACAACTTAAGAACTGACCTTTCGCATAATTGCGGTCATCAAAATTACCAACTTTATTTCTTGCATGGTTTTGAACTTCAGCGTAAACGTATATCTGCTCGTGTGGCTTTAGCATTGTCAAGTTCAAGCCGTGCAATTGTTCTCAGTACTTCAGTCTGATTTTGAACATATACCAACGTCATTCACAAAATCCAGACATCTTCACACAGTGGTCCCCAACTCCCAACGGCGACGAGCCAAATGATATCAACTGTAGTGCACTTATCATCATCAGACGCAAAACGCCCCTTTGATGATAAGCGTTAACAAGTGTAAAAAGTACCCGCTCATGCGATAACTAATTCTTTCATCTTTGTTCATACTATACCCACAAGTGTAGTTTCGAAACGCGACCTACAAAAGCTCTTCTTTAAAGTGAGGCGGATATCCGATAGACCACTGGCGTCAGACAATTTTTATAAAAAGATACACCAGCATAGTATTACAGTACATTATCAGCGGAATTATCTTCTTAACCGTCAGTCCTAGAACTTGATTTTTTTTCGAAATGTATCATGTTATTTTGTTTTGTACTCCACAAAACCACCAGCAGTGGCAGCGCTTCTAAATTTCACAAAGGTTAGCTCGTTTCACAAATTATGACGACAAGATACACGGGAGAAATACTCCGATGTCTTTTTCTTTCAGGAAAGATGAACATTGAATAGCAAGGCGGATCTAATGGGCACTTTTGGTATGAAGTGGAGGGTGTTATTTCCTTAGCACATGGACGTATGTTTATTTATTTAGAGAGTTAGTTATTTCTTCATTTATTTATTAAATAAATTCCTCTGTCGTTGTCTATTTTAAAAAATAAATTTGTTTTTTTTTGTGGGATTTATCACAGTAGTTCTTTCTCACTTACATCTATGCCCTTGGCATTTTCGCTATGGTTCTTGAAGGTGGTATTGTCACAATATGTCACCAGTAGAAAAGCGGACAATGACCGAAGTCTAAAAATAATTACCCTCTGAGTCTGAGTCGTATTATCTTCCCAATTTTCAGGCCGTTTTACACATGCATGTGACATTATGCTCTTTCCTTCATTGAAAACCCTCTACCTTACAGCGTCTGTATTTTTTCTTTATCGTATGAAAAGAATGTTAAGAATAATTTAAAGAATGCCTTGGCTGTTTAGAGCGAAGGCTCAAATAAATTGCTTTACCTTTCACTGAAAGCGAACCCTGGCCTTGTTGGACAACTCTTATCAAGCTTAAGATCGCCTTAGGGGAAACCATATAATAAGTAGAATAGAAGAGAGCAAGGACTAAGTACTCTGCCATCCTTCTACCTTTGATTTTAGTGTCATCCATTATGTGAACTTGAATGCTTTTACCCCAAGTTCAGATTATCAGCTACACATAATTCAAGCGTGTAGCTCTTAATTTTGATGGAAATACTCATATGGACTGACTTCTGTGACCAAAAATGTTAAGGGCTATCCGTCAAGGAAATAAGTGGAACCTAAGTTTGTAGTGCCTGTGTTCCTCGAGTAAGGAGAAGTTCACTTTTTACTTGTATCATTTTTCTTTTGCTGTAATATTATAATTTAGATATTGCAGGCTCGGTGTAAAACCACAAGCGTTCATTGCCTAATTATATAGAAACTATTTTTCCAAGGACCTATTTTGTTATCTAGGAGCATGCCAAAAAACAAAACAAATAAAGTCAAACTGTTTTAAACTTTTATGTAGAAACACTTCTTTAAAAGGT
>NW_004797442.1:450757-452148 GCF_000002075.1 Aplysia californica
TCTGCTATCTGCTGCCGTTTGCGGCTACATTACAGCCGTCAAAGAGCCGCTCATCGGTGACCTAGGCAGAAAGAGAGCAGGACGAAGGTAGCCTTAAGCTATGCGTGTGTTCGCCCCCACCTTGAGTGCGTATACATTATGAGGTGCTGAAGTTATGGCATTCTAAGCGCGGTTTCGCCCCCTGCGTGGTAGATCTTATATCAAATGGCACCCAACGCGGAGATCCCAGATTATTCTGGCTTGTCCAGAACACAGGAGGACAACGTAAAAAAAAACAACCCCCGCCATGTTCATGCGCAGTACCGCCATTATTTGTCAGAGCTAACTACTCTAACCACTCCTTTTTTGTTATCTCCAAGGTGATTAAGTGGAGGGTGTTATTTCCTTAGCACATGGACGTACAATATACGTTTACCACTTTCAGTAATACAGGCTGTTTCAAAAGTTGAGATACATTTTCTCCTTGGACAATAGAATAACACTGTAGTTTTAGGTTCTAGGTTTATTGATGAATTAATCATGATTTATATATTTGTCCCTCAAACAAAAATGTGCTTTTAACACAGACTTCACAATTACTACACCTCTTAAAAAGTGCTTGAAAATATCTAATAGTAACATTGGTGCGTTTCTAGAGAAGATCATACACATTGACACTGATGCGCGTTCATTTAGCTCTCTTAAAATGCGTTTGTAAATGCCTTGAAGATTTTAATAAAAATTTATTTTGCTTCACTGGTGTTTATGCGGTATTTTTCGCTCAGAAACTTTTCTTTTATCTTAATTTGTCAGGGTAATGTAGTGGTAAGAAATACATTCATTTGCTTTCTAAACACATGAATTCAACGATATTTTTTAAAGACTGTTTGATACCTGCACTGCTTTTCGCAGTCAGACCATAAAAATAGGTATCACCTCAAAATGACACTTCTGTAGTGCTGGAAATGCTTTAAAAACGTAATTGGAAAGAAGCAACCCACTTAATGAATTAAAAAAAAGAAAATTCCATAGAAGTTTCTATTGTATACCTGCTTTTAGAACTGTTCTTAATTCAAATGTGTACCATCTATTTCATCTGAAGAAACACCGAAATCTGTTGAATAGACGTATCCTCAGTACACACGCTTTGACTGTCTGGACGAATGGCAATAAACTAGGGCTAGTGAAGGCTACCTAGAGAAGAGGAGCTGGTTGTATCAGAGCGTGGAGATGCCGAGACATTCTAGTCATTCCGCCTCTGATCTTTGAGCATTCCCTTCGGGCCTTCTGTGGAGACAGAGATACGCGGTTTACGTTCTTAGCCATGCCTCTGTGCGGTGGTCCTAAGGTGTGGAAGCCAGACGAGAGAAAGGCGACGTCGAAAAGGCCGTAAATGTGACGTGCATCAGCCC
>NW_004797442.1:453480-456286 GCF_000002075.1 Aplysia californica
ACACACACACACACACACATATTTTTCCCTTAAAAAAACACACTCTCACATAAAAAGAGGGAGAAAGAGAGCAGGGTGTGGTAGGGGAACTATTAAATACGTGAACAAATAGACCTAAATTTTTACATTTTTAACTCGACTCAAATAAAGCTTTTTTTTTCAAAAAGATGGCTGAGCAAAGATTGCTCTCGCCTCTTCAACAAAAGGCTGTCTTATTCGCATACCAATTTCCATGTTTGTGTTAACAAGTTTTACGGGGGAGAGAATGTACAAATCGGATAATTTATTCGATCTATCATTCAAATTTTCTAAAGCCTATGCTAATAGCAATTTTACAACGTAGAGCATGGTATGCCTTCAAAGCCTCCATGCTCCAACTGCATAATTAAGGCTGCACGTGAACACGTACATTTTCCCTTTGTGCTAGAAGTTGTTAAGTATTTTTCACCTTCCTTTACGCGGTCTTAAGGACGTTTTCTATACCATAAAACCCTTGAAACTGACAAGCATGTGTGTCCATTAATAACGGCGCTGTGAGCTGATGGCATTATGAATGTGAATGAAAGTCAAGCACTCTTGACATAGGCAGCTGTACACGTAACGCCAGAAGGGGTTAAAGCTTTTAAAAGGGGACCGAAATACCTGACATCAAAACGTACAAAAGGGCAGGCGGCAAGGAACTCTGTGATAGTCGGCGCCAAATATTCAATAGAGGTAGTAAAAGCCAATATTGTATATATGTGTTTTACTTACTGTATTCTCTTTATTCCCGCTAAGGTTTGCAATGCATAATAAAAATTGAAACTGAGCGGCAAAGAATCTCCTTTACCGTCTCATGTGGTGGTCTCACGATGGCGACGAGTTCTTGAAGAAGGTGGCTTTATGGATCTTTCCGTATTTGCCTTTTTATGCTCTCTCAGTAGAGTTTTCTGTCTCCCGTTCTTTTTTCACTTCCCCTATCTATCTATCTATCTATCTATCTATCTATCTATCTATCTATCTATCTATCTATCTATCTATCTATCTATCTATCTATCTATCTATCTATCTATCACTTTTGTGTCCCTTACTTCTTATTTATCTACGTTTACTTCCATTGACTGTGAAATTAGTTATATTTGTTCCTCGATGTTATAGATAATTACTTAACGGCTGTACCTGTTTCGCCTTGATGTCAATAGCAAGTATGCCCTAGTTTGTATGGCTTGTTGTTCCCATTAGCTCCCTTTCTTTTGGAAAGATTGCAGAAAAAAACAGGGAATATTTTTATGCTGAGGAAATTCACCAGTGTTATAAAAGCATCATGCGATATTGTTTTCTGATTGGAGGACAAAAAATGAAACGATGTTGTAAAGCTCATGCATAAACATGATGCGCTTTTTTTCCTTTTATCTCAGGGACACATGGCACATGAATCATGCAAGGGCCAGCTTGTTCTTTACAGCGCTTCCTGCTTGATATGATAATTCCATCTGGCTTTCATTATTTTGTTGTTTATGACATGGGATTTGAGCAATGAATAATCAGCCAAGTCTGATAATTGTTTTGTTTGCCAAAAATAAGTATTCTGTTTCCTTTGGCTGTGAAATTGTAATCGTTGGTCTTGTTTGGCTTGGGGAGGTCTGTGGTGTTTGTTCGTTTGTTTGTTTATTTGTTTGTCTGTTTGTTGTTGTTTTGATTATTTGATAGAACTCCGCCTGTAGGTCATTGCCCTCTTAGGAGGCTAATCAGTCGTTTTATCAAGATATTTGTAAGCTCAAATCCCGGCAACTACAACTTAAGAACTGACCTTTCGCATAATTGCGGTCATCAAAATTACCAACTTTATTTCTTGCATGGTTTTGAACTTCAGCGTAAACGTATATCTGCTCGTGTGGCTTTAGCATTGTCAAGTTCAAGCCGTGCAATTGTTCTCAGTACTTCAGTCTGATTTTGAACATATACCAACGTCATTCACAAAATCCAGACATCTTCACACAGTGGTCCCCAACTCCCAACGGCGACGAGCCAAATGATATCAACTGTAGTGCACTTATCATCATCAGACGCAAAACGCCCCTTTGATGATAAGCGTTAACAAGTGTAAAAAGTACCCGCTCATGCGATAACTAATTCTTTCATCTTTGTTCATACTGTACCCACAAGTGTAGTTTCGAAACGCGACCTACAAAAGCTCTTCTTTAAAGTGAGGCGGATATCCGATAGACCACTGGCGTCAGACAATTTTTATAAAAAGATACACCAGCATAGTATTACAGTACATTATCAGCGGAATTATCTTCTTAACCGTCAGTCCTAGAACTTGATTTTTTTTCGAAATTTATCATGTCATTTTGTTTTGTACTCCACAAAACCACCAGCAGTGGCAGCACTTCTAAATTTCACAAAGGTTAGCTCGTTTCACAAATTATGACGACAAGATACACGGGAGAAATACTCCGAGGTCTTTTTCTTTCAGGAAAGATGAACATTGAATAGCAAGGCGGATCTAATGGGCACTTTTGGTATGAGACCGATACATTCCCACTACCCCCTCCCCATGTCCTTTCTTTCAACAGCAGCAGACTCCTCCTGTTCCCCATCCTTCACCTTTTCTTTTTGACACCCCCCCGACATACACACACTCTACATCTTTGTCCGCTTGTATAACAATGGCCCATCTTTTCATGTTCTCAGCAACACGTCATTATATTTTACAAACTTCGAGCAGAAAACATACATCATTTTGAGTTTATAATTTTTATGCACAAAATACAACGTAGTGTAGAAACAAACTTGTTACTCTTATAAGCAATGATCACCCCCC
>NW_004797442.1:456386-459370 GCF_000002075.1 Aplysia californica
TCTGTCTGTCTGTCTGTCTGTCTGTCTGTCTGTCTGTCTGTCTGTCTGTCTGTCTATCTGTCTATCTATATGTCTACGGGATTACGGCTCAAAGGCTCGATATGCTTGTGTGTGCATTAAACTATTGATTGGCAGAAACATCTGAACAATTGTTTTCCTATATCTCTTCTTATACGGTTATTTTAAGTCCAGAGCTGAACATAAAAAATTATTCTCTAGGATATGATTTTTTCCTCGTCATTGACAACATTTTCAAGGAAGTATCTCTATGAATTTACCAGATAACTCGTGCTAATGTTTGTTTCGAGATCACTACATCAAAACAGGCACGGGAAGCCATTGACGGTGAACCCACTTCCAAGAGTTTACCTTCGGCATTGCTTGTGTTCAAAGCATGATTGATGAGTGCAGGCACACCCCCAGGTGATCGTCAGATCTATAGAATGGAATTTACGTGTCTCACTCTGTTACTTGCATCAGAGGTTTTTTTAAAGCAATAAATATTCAGCATGTCCAACTTTAAAAATTCAACACATTAACCTTTTCCACGTGTTGCCAAAATTGTCTTGGCAAGTTTATGAGAGCTAATAGAGCAGACCTGATAATATAGAGGTTAAACAGGCGGTCTAACTTTTTTCATCTCAGATTCAGTTTGTTAACGCTTGGTATGTGTTCTTGTCTTCCTCTGCGCCAACGAGCCCGACCGGCGTATGGAGTGAAACTTGAAATGGCGTCCTCAAGGAAGTTGGTCTTGTGCAAGTTCACTATCTTTGCTTTTCTTGATGATATTAATTGATACTGCTCAAAACCAAAATACGACAGTTTCTCTAAATCACACAGACCGTAATGATAACTTACACTTACAGAATATAATATGCAGAAGTCGTTGTTGATTTTCCAAATATCTGATGACCGTTTATACTTACAGAATGAAATTTCTAAACTCTTTCCTCCTCATTGACTGTATAAGACCAGGTGGCCATTATGAAGTGTTTTGTTAACATTCACTTCATGCCGAATAACCTCCGGATGCTCAAGGATCGACGAACTCGTATCAGGGTTTAACATTTAGGCCAATCGGTCCCTTTCTCTCGGAGAACCTTTCGGGAACATACAGTAACGTGATGGCCGGATGTTTAGTGATACCATCGCACCAAGTAGACCATTAGATCCAAAATCATGATATTTATCACAGGTGGGGAAAAGTTAATCGGCTGCTTACATAATGGGCGTTTCGATGCTAATCACATATGGGACATACCTGCAAGCTCTGTTTTATGAGAGTACGAAGTCTGTGAAACGTACAGCATATGCACTGAGATAGCCTGAGTCGACCTTATGCGCCCGCTATGCTCTATGGAGAGGTGCCCTCTTCGCCTGCTGCGAGGAAGTGTTTCGAGCTACTCCAAAGAACAGTTGGGTTTCAGGATAATATGTTTATCATCACATCTCAAAGCCCCTGTGCATACATGGCGTGTGGATCAACGCTCTGTTATATCATCAGGGGAACCGACAGAACAGGTCCATACAATGTTACTTGTACTTACCTGTGAGAGGCTGGAAAGATTTGGGGAAACCTGAGGGAATAGCAACGAAGTACCCCAAAACGATTCCGAAAAAGTCATCTTTCACCATTTGGAATGAGATACGCCGTTAACCATCTCTTCCCGACCTCCACTACGAATCTCTCTTTTTCTCTCTCTCTCTCTCTCTCTCTCTCTCTCTCTCTCTCTCTCTCTCTCTCTCCCTCTCTCTCTCTCCCTCTCTCTCTCTCTCTTTCTCTCTCTCTCTCTCTCTCTCTCTCTCTCTCTCTCTCCTCTTTTTTTCTCTCTCTCCCCCTCCTTCCCTTTGTGTATTTACCAGACATGAAAATGGCAACCTGTCTGTTTTGCGTGGGTAGTACACTGGACCAACGACGTTTAGGATATTGCAGTGATGCTCTTCAGAAACCATAGCAGTCAACTTTTGTTACAGCATTTATTTAGCAAACGTGGGTCAAGGGGTGCTATGCAGCTTGAAATATAAAACTTTGTTTAAATGATTTTTTAAAGAAAAATGTCTGGTCCTTGTGATTATGGAAAGGGCAGTGTTGCTATTCCTGGAATAGGTTAAACACACACACACACACACACACACACACACACACACACACACACACACACACACACACACACACACACACGCACACACATCTTACATAGCGTGACAAGATATTAAGACGCTTGCTGCTGTAAGTCTGTCTGAATTTATATAAAGACATTTCCAACATAAGAACCAGAACAATAGCCTTTCTTTACAGATTCATTGGTAATAATTGTGCTGTCAGGCTGCGCTGAAAGAAGATGAGACATCTTTGATAAACCATTAACGCTCTACCATGTGATACGCATTACATGTGTGATTAGGCAGATGCTTTTACTGCTACTTTGACGACCCGCCGCATTCTTGGAATCTTGGCGGCTCTTAAGGAACGTAGACGAGTTCTTACAAAAATGTTAAATGCACTCCTTTCCTTCACAGCGTCATTTGAAGGGCAACAATACTCAGTCATGACTAGCTTTTCGACCAAATTTCATACAAAGAAAAAAATCAATTCTCTCTAACATCTGAAGCCTTCTGGAAAAAATAACAGCGCTCTCTTTCCCTGGTGCCATTTGGGTGGCAAGTGAGCGGTTGTAGCCAGGACAAACACAGCCACATGACCCGTGAGCCCGCGCGAGGACCCGCCTGTGAGCCACTGAAAATAAACGTCGCCATCTTGAAGAGTTTTCCATCTCAGGCCTGGATGGCAAACAGGCGCTTAATGAGTCTGGGTAGCCAGAGGGAAAGGCTGCCAGCTCCCCCGGCAAAAGATAACTGTAGGACAGAGAAAACATTTACCAAAACAAAATTATGATTAGAGTGGGAATGCAGAGAGGGGGGATAGAGCAAAGAAGAAGAAGAAGAAGAAGAAGAAGAAGAAGAAGAAGAAGAAGAAGAAGAAC
>NW_004797442.1:459470-461783 GCF_000002075.1 Aplysia californica
ATAGGTTAAACACACACACACACACATTTCACACACACACACACACACACACACACACACACATACACACACACACACACACACACACACACACACACATACACACACACACACACACACACACACGCACACACATCTTACATAGCGTGACAAGATATTAAGACGCTTGCTGCTGTAAGTCTGTCTGAATTTATATAAAGACATTTCCAACATAAGAACCAGAACAATAGCCTTTCTTTACAGATTCATTGGTAATAATTGTGCTGTCAGGCTGCGCTGAAAGAAGATGAGACATCTTTGATAAACCATTAACGCTCTACCATGTGATACGCATTACATGTGTGATTAGGCAGATGCTTTTACTGCTACTTTGACGACCCGCCGCATTCTTGGAATCTTGGCGGCTCTTAAGGAACGTAGACGAGTTCTTACAAAAATGTTAAATGCACTCCTTTCCTTCACAGCGTCATTTGAAGGGCAACAATACTCAGTCATGACTAGCTTTTCGACCAAATTTCATACAAAGAAAAAAATCAATTCTCTCTAACATCTGAAGCCTTCTGGAAAAAATAACAGCGCTCTCTTTCCCTGGTGCCATTTGGGTGGCAAGTGAGCGGTTGTAGCCAGGACAAACACAGCCACATGACCCGTGAGCCCGCGCGAGGACCCGCCTGTGAGCCACTGAAAATAAAGGTCGCCATTATGAAGTGTTTTCCATCTCAGGCCTGGATGGCAAACAGGCGCTTAATGAGTCTGGGTAGCCAGAGGGAAAGGCTGCCAGCTCCCCCGGCAAAAGATAACTGTAGGACAGAGAAAACATTTACCAAAACAAAATTATGATTAGAGTGGGGGTGCAGAGAGGGGGGATAGAGCAAAGAAGAAGAAGGAGAAGAAGAAGAAGAAGAAGAAGAAGAAGAAGAAGAAGAAGAAGAAGAAGAAGAAGAAGAAGAGGAAGAAGAAGAAGAAGAAGAAGAAGAAGAAGAAGAAGCAGCTTGAAGAAGAAGAAGAAGAAGAAGAAGAAGAAGAAGAAGAAGAAGAAGAAGAAGAAGAAGAAGAAGAAGAAGAAGAAGAAGAAGAAGAAGAAGAAGAAGAAGAAGAAGAAGAAGAAGAAGAAGAAGAAGAAGAAGAAGAAGAAGAAGAAGAAGAAGAAGAAGAAGAAGAAGAAGAAGAAGAAGAAGAAGAAGAAAAAGAAGAAGGAATAGGGGGAGGAGGAGGAGAAGGCGGAAGAGGAGGAGGAGGAGGACCAACGATGAAAACAAAATAACAACAAGAAGAAAAACAACAACAACCACAAAAGGCAAGAAGAGAAAGAGTGGGAGGTAGGGAACTCAGAAAGAGAGAAGTAAAGATAAAAAGGGAAAGAGAGAGAGAGAGAGAGAGAGAGAGAGAGAGAGAGGGGGGGGAGAGAATGTGATTTGGGAAGAAATTGGAGAGGGAGAGATGGGATCATAGATAGACGGGTCTACAATTGTTTATGCTTTTTTGTATTCCAACACGAGAGCTTATGTGTACTATAAAATGTGTAATACTACACTATACTATACTATCTAGAGAAAGAGAAGTAAAGACAGTCCATTTGGCTATTTCATCTTTAGATGTAGACCAAGAGCCTTATAGTTTCAGTAAAAGAAAATAATACTAGATCCAGAGCTGATAAACATATAAGACGGAATAAAAATGATTTGTTAAGTGGAAAGTTGTTTTTGTATTGGATTCTTTACTTTATTAGAGAAATGTACGTGATTTTCAAACAGTAAGAAATGATACGGTGTTTCCAAATATCTAATATGGTCATTAATACAAAATTCTTTGGTACCTCCGACTTTCTCTCCTGCCTTTGTTTACAGTTCATTTTTGTCTATGGCACGTATTTCCTCTTGGAATAATAATTGAAAGGTTCACTTTTAATATTATTTCATTTTTACATTAATTTGATTTAGGGTATATTCTGGCTTTCCTTTAACAATTTTAAGTGTGAGAGGATTTTTTTCTTTTTATTTGTGGTTTTGGGTTTTCTATACCAGTTTTTGTTTTCGCCGAGGGGTCTTGTTGACTAAATAAATCATGAAAATTCTTTGTCAAAATAGGTGCAAATCAGGCAGTCTAGCAAATAATATGCATATTTAAATTTCTTGATAAGAGTGTGCAACATTTTTATGTGCAATAACTTTGCCCATCTCTCTCTCTCTCTCTCTCTCTCTCTCTCTCTCTCTCTCTCTCTCTCTCTCTCTCTCTCTCTCTCTCTCTCTATCTATCTATCTCTTTACCTCTCTCTCTCTCTCTCTCTCTCTCTCTCTCTCTCTCTCTCTCTCT
>NW_004797442.1:462176-471699 GCF_000002075.1 Aplysia californica
ACACACACACACACACACACACACACACACACACACGAGCGCGCGTGCGTGCTCTCACTCAGCAATATTTCTTTCTCTCCCCACCTGTGCCTCCCTTGTTCTGAGGTACAGTATAGCGTAAAACTGATACCGTCGGCCACGTTGTGACGAAGGGAAATTTTGATTTTACCGTCAATAAATGTCAGAAATGTTCTTAATAAGCATTTATATCGCTCACAAACTGGTTAGCGAAAAGATTTTACCGCCAGTGTAAAAGCCTGTCAATATCGTGGTCCTCCGACCTCTATTGTTAGTTGGTACCCTGCAGTACTTATCGCTTGCTAAAAATGTGAAAGTCCAGATCTCGCTAACATAACCCGCGACGTTAATAACAATTACCAGGGTGTAATAGTAATAGTAGCCTCCAGGGGTGGTTTTAGGTAGGTCGCCACCTTTTTTTTAATATGCGGAAATAAAGCAAGAAATGTGTTGCTATTAGTTCTGCATTGATTACAATGGTATACGTAAAAGTACACTTTACTTCTACCGAGGAAGTATTTGTATTTGCATAGCGCACAACCACGCTCTACAACATGTTCTGTACGTTTTACAACTATGATTAATTTCCCTTTAAAGAACCATCAACTAGAAGCACAACTTGTTCAAGTAGGTCTGATACTCAGACCCTAAATGTTGAATGTATTTGCATCCGCTTCATTGTACTTATTATGCCTTCTTGTTTTCTCAAAAGATAGTTAAAGTTACGTTCTTGTCTTAGCCACTCAATAGAACGAGAAAAACGGACTGTCAACTCACTTAATACCATTTTAGAATGCTATGAGAGTGACTCTGGTTTGAAACTCCACCAGGACACCCTTACGGATAAAGTAAAACGTAAAGTTGAGACCGCATCCGATCCGGACATTGGGGATTGCCTTGTTAGTGAAATAACTTCCTGGGCCTTTTGCATATTGTTGTAGGGTGGCCAGTTCCTTTCCACGCCGCCTTTACTTCCCCAACTCGAAGTCAGGTACCCACTATTGCTTTGTGAGCAGGAGGCGGCGAAAAAAATCCGTGTCTGAACCGAGGCTCGAACCCGGACTTTCCGCTTTGGAGACGAGCGCACTAACCTCTCGGCCACCGCACCCTCAACGGATAAAGTTTTAAAATTTTAAGAATTTCTTGGCTCATAATTGTCTTACAGTTTTCCTGTAAGTAATCGAGTTAAAGTGTATTTAACACACAACCTGTATGATACAGGAAACACCCACAAACGAACGTGTTAGAAGAGCGATAGTTGTATTTGAGATTATACAGAAGTTTTGTTGTTTTTTGTAAGTGTTTTACGGCGCTCGCAACTGCATAAGGTCATATGAGCGCGCGGGACACATTGACATTGTCGGTTGGTAGAAAATTTTGAATTTTGCCCTTGTGGCGGCCGAAGCCTACACTTATCCATTTCAGACCACCAAGGGATCTTTAATGTGGACCTCCGAGATTTTTCGTCCTTGTCCGAGAAGGCTAGGTGTAAATCTTTCCTTCCAGAAGATCAGGGGTGTGGCTGAAAGACAGCAGTAAGAAGGAGCCAAGGAGTAACAGTAGATAGACTGCAGAAAGAGTCAGGAGCCCAAAGGAGGGGGCAAAGGAGGTGAGGGTGGGGTGGAGGCAGAAGTGGAGAAAGCAGACGACAGAACATTGCTAAAGAGCAGGAAAGGCGGTGAAAGGAGAAAATTTTAGAGCAGAAATTGTTCGGTCGCTAGCCGTATTCGAACCCGGGACTTTTGAATGAGAGGCGAACACCTTAACATCCAGGCCACGAGAGCACCCCTATACAGAAGTGTCCAAGAATAGATTGCAGGCTGACAGGTATGCTCGTAAGATTCCTTCATCTTTTTCGAGGCTCGTTTCCTGTGTCTCAAATATCATGATATAGAATTAACAGATGTTACTTTCGAAATGTGAAGGGCAATACAGATCAGGAAAATGGCACCGCGTTTCGAGATGAGACGAATGCCAGTTACTATGTAAAGTTTATAATGATGATGATGATCATGATGATGATGATGATGACGATAATCATGATCATGATCATGAAAATGAAGATGATAATGATGATGATGATAAAGATGATAATGATGATGATGATAATAATAATAATGATAATGATGATAATGATTATGATAATGATAATAGTAATAATAATAATAATAATAATAATAATAATAATAATAATAATAATAATAATGGGAATTTGTGACACCACAATAATCCACCTGATTCACAACCATTGTTTGGTCATTATACAACTCACAAAGTCGTCCTTCAGGTGGGCATTTTTACCCCTACAATCCCCCCTCCTCCACCTGCCTCCCTATTTAACATAATCGACAAAGTATTTTGTCATTTAAAAAGCAAACTGTACTGACCACACTTGACGATGGAATATTCACCTACGTGCGAACCGACTGCATATTTAATTCTGTTTTTCTAAGAGTGGAACAGAAATCATTACAACACACACTTCCATGTCTTCAGGTGCAGATGCGCACTCTCACGAACGCACGCGCGCACACACACACACACACACACACACACACACACACACACACACACACACACACACACACACACATACTCACACACACACACACACATACTCACACACACACAAACACACACAAACACACACGTCAAAAAAAAAACACACGCACATTCACACACACACACACACACACACACACACACAGAGAGAGAGAGAGAGAGAGAGAGAGAGAGAGAGAGAGAGAGACAGAGAGAGAGAGAGAGAGAGAGAGAGAGAGAGAGAGAGAGAGAGAGAGAGAGACGAACACCCGCGTATAAGTATCTCCCGGAAGTCCTACAGTCTGAGATGTCCAAAAATATGGGTAACGATGAGTTATACGCTTTAGCAAGTTTCACACCTGTTACAATCTATGTTCGGCAGCAAAAAAAAGAGTATTTACGTAGATTTAATGTCTCCAGATGAAGCTAATTCAAGACAGAGTAAAAAGACAATTCGGCTAATCTGTTTTGATGAAATGAAAATTCCAAGTTTAAAAAATATTAAAGCCACAGAAAATCATAATAATTGTTGAATTTTTACCAGCTCTTCTGCTTTCCTGTGTTTTTATTTATTTATTTATTTTTATTTTTTTTGTTGGTGTTTTTTTTTGTTGTTTTTTGTTATTTTGTTTTTCATAAAGGTCACATGATTAAATTTAATGTATCTAGATTTGAGACTGCGCCTAGTTTATCTACAAAAGTAAAGACTTTGCCATTAATTATTCTAACTACCAACTTCTGTGTAATTTTAAGAATTGAATACTACCGAACATTACTTTCTTGTTATAAAATTTACAATACTGATTGTGATTTTGGTAGTAAAACAATGACATATTATTTAAGTCGCATTAGTCTCTTTTTCAGCAAGAAACTTAGTTTTCAACAATTAATCTACCTAATAAGTCAAAGGGGGAGAAATACAGAGAAAGAGAAAAAGAGAGATTGAGAGAGAGAAAGAGAGAGAGAGAGAGAGAGAGAGAGAGAGAGAGAGAGAGGGGGGGGGCACACACGCTTTTAACGCAAATTTCAACATTACGAAACGTTAATAATATATGTCTAATAAGAGTAAGTAAGTGTATGAGATCACCGCCCTATCAACTGTCTCTGTCTCTCAAATAATGTACAGACAAATTAGAA
Source organism: Aplysia californica (assembly GCF_000002075.1). Classification (NCBI taxonomy): domain Eukaryota; kingdom Metazoa; phylum Mollusca; class Gastropoda; order Aplysiida; family Aplysiidae; genus Aplysia; species Aplysia californica. The sequence goes on from NW_004797442.1 coordinate 465,873, forward strand.
GACTGAAAATCCCACGGCAATAACTCTTTCTGGAAAGTGTATCAAGTTCACGTTGCCTGCATTCTTAAGGATCTAGTTGCACTGCGTCGCCCTACTGAAGGTTACTTACGACTAATCAATTTTCTTTTTAACATTTTGACTGACTGCGAGGGGCGCTCCATGACTTCCACTTGGTTACAATCTGTGACGGGCTGTAATTATCTCCGAGATTTCGGCGATTTAGATACTTTCTAACGGAGATGTTCACTTATCTTCAAACACCAATGCTGCTTCCTACACAGAAACTGATAATTGAATTACATCTTCATCATCATTGCCTTTCTCCCAGAATCAAGATATAGGGCACAAACAAGCACTTCCACCTTTCCCTAACCTGGGCAAGCCGCTTGATGTTATCCATGTCTTCCCACTTTTCTGTAAATCAATTTCTGTAACTCTTCTCCAGGTTCCACGTGGTCGTCCCCTTGATCTTTTGCCCTCTAATTATGAACTTACCTGTAGCACAAGGAAATTTCTCACCTTTATGCAGAATGAAAAAGTATACAAGCAAAACGTTATTTTAAGCAACGTCTACAACACCTTGCCAGGTACCTTACATTCCAATAAAGTTGTCGAACATGTCAAATTCGATTCACCATTATGCATGTATTTATTTGGCTGGTTCATTCCCCGATCTGTACGTCCAACATCGTCAGGAAGCGTCGAATCTTTGGACTGACCGTTCCATAATAAATTATCCTGTGGACTGGTCACTTGAAACCAGAGAAATAGGGGGAGAAATATGAGAGATGCAGTGGGCATGGTATGGATTAACTCACCTTTTTGATACAGTAAGGTAATTTAAGAGGTAAGCTATAGCACTGTCCGATAGGACTGAAGGAAAAAGATGGAGATATCTGAAAACTCTCCACGCCATCCGAATTCAAGAACATGTTTCAGGGTTTGAATCAGAGTGGCCCACGTAACAGCCCAAAGTTATTTAAAAAATAAGTAGATTTCTATAGCGCCCGTTCCCCAGTTGGTTTCTGGGAGGTTTGCATTATAATGTGCTAAAAGTATAACCTCTTTTCAGGCGCCCGAATTTTGTTGAGGAATCATAAGAATGTCAGCTTAGGACTGGCTGTCCGTGGGTAACGGGGACTTATACAATTCTCTTAAAGTTTTTTCTCTTTCAAATCCAAGTCAATATAAGTGTAGTGAGTGGTGTTTGTGTTTTGGAATCTTAAAGCGATCTGAAATCGTCTCGTTCCAAAAAAATAAGCTATCTCAGATATCCGTGCATGAAATACGATAGGTGTAGCCAAAGTCGTAAAACTATAATTGTGCTGGACTCGATGGAATTCGATGCCGTGCAAGGGGTACACCACAGCCTCGTGAGGGATGGAAAAAAGAACCGAAGTGAAGATATAGAATTACTCTTTTGTATTGTGACATGTGTAAATGTGATAATAGAGGTCTTTACAGCATCAAATACACGCTTTCTTGGAGGATCAAGCTCGACTGCGCCTTCCCTCGAGTTAAAAAAATAAATTAAGGTAAAGGGATTGTTAAACAAATATGTATCTACTCAGATGGAAGACGCACGCGATATCGCATAAACTTGTTGCCAGTTCTTCTTTCTTAATTTTCTTAGTTGTGGAGGATACAAGCAATCACAGCCTGCTTCGTAAATACCACTCTCATCCACACTTTCTGTCTTTACGAATTTCTACTCCTCTGCGTGTGGGCGAAAATAAGAAACGAAAGAAAATTTTTCTTTCTCAAAATGCAATGTAGGAAAGGGAATCGAGCTTACAAACTTGCGACTGCTGCTTGCTAGCCCATTGACTTACTGAAGACGAAGATAGCACACCTGGACTATAATTATTTTCTCATGTTATATCTTCAACTAGACCTTTCTTTTGGTCTCAAGTCTCAAGTCTCTCTCTCTCTCTCTCTCTCTCTCTCTCTCTCTCTCTCTCTCTCTCTCTCTCTCTCTCTCTCTCTCTCTCTCTCTCTCTCTCTCTCTCTCTCTCCCGCATTTCCTGTCTTCATACGTGTTCTTTCCGAACTTTTCTAACTTTTCTTTTTAAAAGAAAATACAAGCTGATGTTCAACGGTTTTCAACACGAAAATAATAATATGTTTAAAAAGGAGAAGTGGAATATTGAAGTATGAACAGATAAAAGCAGTTTCTCTCGGTTTATTATAACTTTACAGGCGTCGGTTCAGAAAATCGTCAGGTTTCCATAATTCTGGCAGATATCAGACGCCGTCTAGAAAATCGTCAGGTTTCCATAATTCTGGCAGATATCAGACGCTGTCTAGATCTGAAAATTGCTTCTTGCCTTGGGGTCCGAAATTGCCCACCAATCATCAAATCAAACATCTTACAGTCTCTGCTGGATGCTTCATAAACATTCGCTACCCCCACCCCCTCTCCGACTGATCTCTCTCTCTCTCTCTCTCTCTCTCTCTCTCTCTCTCTCTCTCTCTCTCTCTCTCTCTCTCTCTCTCTCTCTCTCTCTCTCTCTCTCTCTCTCTCTCTCTCTCTCTCTCTCTTCTTCTTCTTCTTCTTCTTCTTCTTCTTCTTCTTCTTCTTCTTCTTCTTCTTCTTCTTCTTCTTCTTCTTCTTCTTCTTCTTCTTCTTCTTCTTCTTCTTCTTCTTCTTCTTCTTCTTCCTCTCTCTCTTTCTCTCTCATTTACTCTCTCGTTCTCTCTCTCTCTCCCGTTCTCTCTCTTTCGTTCTTTGTCTCTTTCTTCTTCTTTTGCAAGTTCTCTCTCCTCTCTCTCTCGCCGGCTAGATCGTGCTCTCACCAACAACTAAACTCATGCCCCCCCTCCACCCCCTCCCTTTTCTTTTCCTCTGGGCAATTCTTTCTCCCCTTTAAGGTCTACTCAATTTGGCCGCCCTTTCCAATTATTTCCTCATTCCCTTGGTGGAAAAGGAGAGTTTTCACCTTCTTGAAAATCGACCTTTAAGGGTTCAAACTCTGAAGTAAAAAGGCCCAAAGCCTAATCGAAAAACTCTGTTTCATTGTCCGTTGTCTTTACGACTCTACTTCAGGAGTGAACTTTTATTAATTCCAGCCGGATCGTCTTTGATTTTCCTCAGATCTCGGCGTTTTTATGTGGAAAAATTACCCATCATTACGTGGCGACCGGTTGGCTTCGTGCGGAAGTGTGGAAAGAACGCCGTTTTAGGACTGCATCTCCCAGCCTGACGAACTATTACGCCGGGGTGGCACATTTAATTTTATCCGCATTAAGAGCCTATTTTGGGATGCGCAGAGGACTGCAATAAAAATAGTTTTCGTCCTTTAGGCTTAAGGCATTGGCTATTCAGAACGTGTAGAGTTATTAAAGTGTGTTTCGGTGCGATGTTACGTGGTTCTTATACTAGTTTTGACTTCACAGCCGCTACGTGAGGGATTTAAAAAATATTTGGGCCTAATTACTTTCTTGATATTGCATCTTATGCTGCTTGGGATGCTCTTTAAATCCGACTATTTAAAAGTTATTGTCTGTGAGAAATACACCTACTATATTATCTAGATATCTTTTTGATCATGAGTCAATTAGATGTCTCCGAACAGGCAGTAGTGAAATTCAGTGTCATATTAGGAAACAGTGGTCATCGGACATTGGTCTAAAATGTTTGACTTAATATAACTATGTGCTTCAGTACTCTTGTGGTCTCTTTTATTTTCCTCCTCTTTGTAATTAGTAGCAACAACAACAACAGCAGCAGGGGGAGGGAGGACGATGAGGGCGACGGGAAGGAGGTTGAGGAGAAGGAGGTTGAGGTGGAGAGGGAGGAGGAGAGGGAGGAGGAGAGGGAGGAGGAGAGGGAGGAGGAGAGGGAGGAGGAGAGGGGGAAGGAGAAAGAGGAGGAGGAAGACAGGGGAGAGCTGGAGGTGGGGGGGGGAGAGAAGAAGATGGAACAGCAATAGTATCATTCATAATTTGATTTTTCACTTCCACTTGACCACGAGTTGTAGAAATACTATACTTTACAACTGTTAGGATTTTTTTGCCACGACCAATCCTACCCCTCACACACACTTTTTTCTTCATCCTCAAACAAAAAACGTAGTCTTTTCCGGTGTGGTGAGAATTGCTAGAGCGCGCATGGCTAGGCCGGGTAGATGCGGTGAGTGATGACTGAAGCTCCTCCGTGAGCATTAAAAGCACTAAATTAATTGCTTATGTCACGCAAGGCGGAACCGTGCGTGCACTTTGCTTTGGTGTTATCTAAGTACCTTGCCAAGAGCTGCCACCTGGAGCAAAACTATCGTATTTCATGAGGGCCGATTCCCTATATTGTTGGCGCCGACCATTTTTTATTTGGGTTACAATTAACGTCGAGTGCAAGATACTTCAAGAAAAGGGATTTTGTTTTGTTTTCTTTTAATTACAGTTCCGCACACTTAAGATTCTAATTATTAGAATTATTTGCAGCCTACTTGAAATGAACTCCTTAAAGGCAGAATGTAATTGATTTCCCTCATGTAAATTGTAGACTGTTAATATGTAGCAAGCAGATATCCCTTAAGCAAAATTATTTTTAAGGATCGTTTTTTTTATGTTCTGGTTTTAAGAACTCAGTAAATGCCATATAGGGCTGCGAAAAAAAAGGAATCTGACCGACACCACCACATAGCGACAGGAAAAAACGAGATCCACTTACACAATGCTCCTAAAAGGTTAGTGAGTGGTTGGCGAGTACTCTGGTGTGGTTTGCTCCTTCTTTGCTAGCAAACATCTATTGTCTTTATCACTCCTCCTTCTTTTATCTGTATGGTACTATCTAGTAACGCCTCTAATCTTCAGCACTTATATGACCTACTTGTGTTGTAAGTGTGCACAACTCTCAATTAAACTAAAAATAAAAAATTGAACGTTACTTAAAGTTTAAAGTACTCACTTAATATTAACCCAACTGCTTTGGAACAAAAAGAGTGACTTCTTAGTTTTACGATTCCTGAACTGTGAAGGGTTTGCAATCAAATCAACTGCAATGGTCACTTTTTCGGCGAATCTTTGTAGCACACTTCATTATGCCTGTAAAATATTTTTTTTTGCAAAAGTTTAATTTTCGTTTTGACAACGAAGAGACTTTTGTACGAGTAGTTACAGCTACGAATGAACATTATCCTGAGTCAGATCTGCAATGTGTGTGATAACGTGTCCGCTGGCGTAAATTAGTATATAAGGCGTGGGTGCGTTCGGCTTGAATGTATTTTTTTTTTTCGTGGACGAGTGGGCATATAATAATATGTATGGCTTCAGTATCTATTTACCGTTGTCATTAATACAGCAGTCATTTGTTAAGGAATGTTTAGTCTTTCAAGCACAAAAGACATGGTTTACACTCCTCCTGGAAACCGTGAAACAGCATTTTACCCCACATGTAGTGTTCTTGTTTAAAGGTAGCCACAAAATGGGTTTCAGGTGTGTTACAACGTCAGACATAACTGCGGAGATAGATCAACCATCGCGGGCATAAAACTGTAAGCCCCACAAACCACAACAGAACAGCCAGAAAGAATGATGTGGTAAGAAAAGAAACACGTTATAACGTACCGCAGCGGAACAGGAACACAAGTTAATGGCTAGAAGGGATATATTTTAAAGTGATAAGACTCGCGAGCGCTGCTTCTCTACGTGTGTGTCTGCATGAATACGAGTCCGAGGAAGTGATTTTGGGACTGCGCGCGCGTGCGTACGTGAATGAGAGAGGGGGGGATAGAGAGAAGAAGGTAGAGAAGGGAGGGAAGAATGCGAGAGGAAGAGAGAGAGAGAGAGAGAGAGAGAGAGAGAGAGAGAGAGAGAGAGAGAGAGAGAA
>NW_004797442.1:472473-477473 GCF_000002075.1 Aplysia californica
GAATTCACGCGCACAAAAAATCTTCAAGATTCCTGATGCATAGCATGCACTCGTAACTTGCACGGGTGGAGGCTTAGCTCATTACCTTCCTTCTCTCTTCTCCTATTTGTAGATGTCAGTCCCAATCTGCGCACACCTCCTCTGCTGCCCGCTGTGTGGTACCGTGGAGCGGGCATTCCACTCTGGTGAGACTACAACAAAGACCACGGTATTGCAGGCCAAAGGAAAGAAATACATTTAATGAAAAAAAAAAGCCTCCGAGTTCTACCCTTTCTACCTTAGCCAGGACTACAACACACCGTTCGTCAATAATATTTACAGCTTTTTTTGCTCAATCTTGACGCATTTGGTTGTCGTTCCTTTTCAGCAGTGACGTATGTTTCACAGCGTACCGACGTTACGGCTGTTTTAACGATATCTACATAAATTGCCTTCTGAAACATTACTTTGTTTATTTTCTAATTGTTACAACTCAGTGAACATTAAAACTTTGAATGATACATTTTAAAAGTATTTTACTTTGAATATATCATCTGAGTATCCCAAGTGCCTCTTGTGTTTAATAACTCTTTAGATAACCATCTTTTAAGAAAATTGACAGACAAAATATAAAGCATAAGACAGCTTGCGATTATGTGACTTTTCGGTCTTCTGTAAATTGCTGTGCCACGAATCCATTTGTCACTTCCAGGATCCTGCAAAAGGTTGTTCTTAATACTGAATTCTCGAGGATTCAAAATTTTCCATAATTGATATTGTCTCTGGGACTTCAATTTGTCACATGGAGAGTAAACTGTACGGAAGTATATGAATAAATCTACATTGAGCCTGTGGGGGCCATTATGAATTAAGTCTTATTTAGAACGACCTCTTTTGGTTTTCAATTATGTCGTCAAACTGATGTGAGAATTTAGACCTGTAACTTATAAATTTAACATTCTGATGAGAATGCGTGATGAAATGTTTAAAATATAATACTTAAGTAGGACCAAAATGAGTATTGTGACGCTCCTGTGAAAGCCAGTGACTGTACCATCCCAGTTTTGGAGAGCAATAATACTATCTCAGATGCGTACAAGTCCAGCAATTAGATGTTAAACTTGCGTCAAAAAGGTACTCTTACATTTTCTTCAGTTCACACAGGCTTTTAAATAGAATATGTGTAGGCTAAAAATATGCTCTTAATGTACTGTAGAGATCCTTCCTTCTCCTCCTCCCCCCCCCCCCCCCCCCCCCCCAGGGACCTAGAATAATAAACAGAAATGAACTATCCGGTCAAGGGTCTAATGAGCATGTCAAAATGCTAGAAATATTTCTCGTGGCTAATTTCTTACCAGGTTCTAATCCGTGATGCGGACACGTGATAAAGTAGCTAGATCTTGTGCTATTTTCTTCAGACTTGACATTTGTTGTTTTTCACGTTTCCTAGATTGCCATTTTTGTGATCCCCGGCCCCCCCCCCCCCTTTCCCCCCACCCTTAAAAAACGCACACACATACACAAACATTCACATAGTATATTCCTTTACACGAGATCCACAGAATCCTTACGCCACAGAAGACGTGCTCTGCTGAATGTATCTTAGGTCTGCATTTTCTAGAGAGGGCATTTTACTGGAAGCTCCTAATGTGCTCCATAATAAATAGGCTGTAGTATGTGGCACAGGCCAACATGTCTCAAGGAAACGTACAGTAGAATAAATAGTTGCGTGTAGCCTTAAGGCCGGCGCCGTAATCATAAAACTGGCATAGATTCGTCTGCACCGTCCTGATCCTTATCCACCGAGCCAGAGCCATAACGGGAGATGTTTTACATCTACTCGGCCGTATTATTATGATGTGGAAGATTTGTTTGTAAAATGATATACACGCTCCTTTTGGACTGGTGTTAACCTCGACGCTGCGCGTGGCCGACAGCGGTCAGGATTATCGGTGACTGATCAGTCTGTGGATTGTGAGCTATGGAGTTCACACGATGTGGTTTATCTTTGTTGGGATGTCCTGCTCTGATTGTAAACAAACAGATTTGGGTTTGATTTAACACTCCCATGGTTGGGCGTATGCACGGCGCGTACTGAGTACGAAGTAGTGCAGCTTTTGGTAGCTTTCACACTGTGTGGTAAATTAAAGGTATATTGCGAAATTCAATAGGGAGGATGGGGTGAAGAAGAAGAAGAAGAAGGAGAAGAAAAAGAAGACGTTTTTCAATCTGTCAAGGAAGAGACAAAATTTAAGAATAAATAACTCAGCTCCCTGATAAAAATGCAGCATCTGGAGAATATGGAATTGCAAATTATAAATTCCCTGTCCAGCAGCTGGCGTCGACAATATTATAAAACCGTGATCCTTAAATATTTCCCCATTTATTCACCTTGCTTCTCAGCTTCCATCAAACATAAAGATTTTGGTTTGTTATTCTGAAAAGAACGCAATTAGTGTATTTTTTCTTAAGGTCTTAAGTGAAGTTATCGCTTGTAAGATAAACTTTGATAATACAAGGGGCTTGCTTCACCGGAGAAATGATTTACTCAATATTAATATCGTAGAATTATCTTCTCTCGGAGTCTTACGCCTTCGGCACTCCGATGAACAACGCATTCACATTTCTTTTATAAGAATAAATAAACACAATAAATCAGAATGGGATAGGCTTCGAATTTTGTTAGGGACAGAGAACGTTGCTTCTGATAAATTATACCTTCAACTTGAGCAGAACACCCGTGGCCGATTAAGACAAATGTTTACGTTTACGTTAGTCTGAAAGTACTTCGACCCAAGGTGTACCCGGAAACCCACTTCTACCGGCGATGGCTTCAGCATTCCAGAATGACCTGGCTTGGATTTGGTGCCGAGTTTGCTCCCCCACCCCCACGTATCGGGCCATGGGTGAACGTACGTTTTAGTGCCTATCGAACCCGCAGATTCCAGCGACCTGTTTTGAATGGTTTATCCAGGAAAAGTCTACGAGACATCGACGAGATATCGCCCCTGAGGGAAAAGGAGTTAGAAAACTCAAACCTTATTTACTGCGAGTGTCACAGAGCGGTGCTCTCTGGGGTATCTGTTGAAACTTTAGACAACATTAAATCGGTCAGGAATTCTTACTTAGGTCTGTTGTGCGGAACCAAACATTTTCACTATTTTGTGTTTTTGTTTTTGCTTTTCTTTTGTTTGTTTGTTTTGTTTGGGAGGGGTTGTGTGGGTTGTTCGTTTTATTTTGGGGCTGTCGTTTGTTTTGTTTTTGTTTTTTGGTGTGTGGTTGGGGGGGGGGGGTTGGGGGAGGGGTGTTAGGGGGTATATTGTTTGTTATTTTTTTGTTTCTTTTTGCTTGCTGTTTTGTTTTTAAGTTAGCCCCTAGAACACTTTGTTAATTGTTATGTAGCGGAGCCGGACGTAAACTTCGCAAATCAACTCTAAACAACAAATAACTATAAAATGCCCATACGAAGGACGAGATATTCCAACAACTTGGACATTATAAAACATAATGTACAACAACTCTAATGTTGCACCAAGCAACAGTTTTCGTTTTAGTTGCATGTGACCTTGTATAGAAGAACCAAGTATTTTTGTTACTCGCGTGGCTCTGTTCTCAGTGGTTGTTAAGTCTCAACGTTTGTTATGACCTCGGTGAGCGCTAGTATACTTGGGTTCTGTGTGTAATCATGTGAGTGCCATTATGCCCACGGAATGCCCACAGGGGAAGTAACTCCTGTACAGGCGTCTGGCTCTCGCCAAGATGCTGGGCCATTCCGAGGCTGTGTAGGTAAATTAAGCTTGTACCAACGTGGTACATCTGGGCCTAATGAAGTTATGTGTCAACGATAATAGCTCAGAGATGTCTCCTTTTCGCTTGATGGTCGGGAAGAATTTTCAAGAAAAAAATGTTTCCTTTTTTAGCGATTCCTATTTTCTTTGAACCGTTTTAAAACTTCATGACGTCAAAAAGGGTTTATAAATTTGATTTTGTATGTAAAGAAAATTGGTAAACATACAACTCTAAAAACGTAAGAAGAAGAAGAAGAAGAAGAAGAAGAAGAAGAAGAAGAAGAAGAAGAAGAAGTAGAAGAAGAAGAAGAAGGAGAAGGAGAAGAAGAAGAAGGGGCAAAGGGTGACAAGAAGGATGGATAATAACAGAAGCTGTTTTTGTTTTCAGTGGAGAAAAACATAGATAAAAAGTAACAGACAGGCAGACGTACAGACGGATGGACAGATCAAAGAATCTGTCTGTCAACTAACATTACAAGCCACATGTTTATGTCTTGTGAATACTACATAATATTTAAAACAACATTCTTAAATAGTGATAATGCACCGATTCCCCCCTTACGTATTAAGTATCAACTAAGATCGTACATGTAATCTGAGTTTGATGTCCGCAAAACTGCTACAAGGTTAGTGGCATCCACACAACCACACACACGCACAAACACATCAGCGACCCATCACTCCTCGCCCTGTTCGCATCGCCATCCTCAGCTACATTCCGAGACATCATCGAGTGATTTTTCTCAACCTTTCTGCTAGCTTAAGAGTAAGCTGTTTGTCAAACTGCTTAGTTAAGTGCTCCTGTTTCGGCCGCAGACATCTTTGGTGGTCTTCTTTTCAGGGTCTGCATTATTTCCTTTAAATTGATATTCCAGATGTGTGGGCGTTTTATTCTTTTAGTTTAATGGGGAATTCTAGTTGTGCTGTTACGCCTTTGTGTGAAAACGTGTGTTGAGTTTCTGGGAGTGCCTTGAAAACATATTTCCTTGACAAAGTATCCTCCGTTTTTTATGGTGTACTGCAGTTGACGTTTGTTTGTTTTGTTTAGACTGTCAGGGGGAAAATAGGTGTCGAGTTTTTTTAATGGTTTAATTAGCGTTTTTGTAGACGTGTTCGTCATTTTTGCTCCAGGAAGTCAAATAGCACATATGTCTCTAACATGGTTTTCTGTTCTTGCGAAGCAAACATTCTCATCACACCTGACAATTGTTTACTTTGTTTAAACTCCAGGGG
>NW_004797442.1:482473-493761 GCF_000002075.1 Aplysia californica
ATTAGATAGCAAACTGATAGTCCAGGCGTTCTTCTTCGCGCTCTTGAAAAATAAAATACACCCTTGCGGCTTTGATGTTGGGTGACCTTGTGAACTTAGATGATACTGTGCACCTCTTGGAGAGGCCAACGTATTTCTGACGCGGAACTGGTGGGCGCCAACCTTCTCGGGAAACAGGGTAGTCGACCATGGGAAAAAATGACAGGTCGAGTGTTGTTGTTGCTGTTGTAGTAATTTGTTTCTCGCGTTGTTGTCAGTGTTTTTTCCTGCTGCTGCTGCTGGTGTTGCTAATGTTGATCTTGTTATCTCCTTGGAGCTTCTGTTGTCGCTATTGTCGTTAGTGTTCTTTGTCCTCGTTTTTTTTTCAGAATGGAGGGTGGGGATTATTTTCGTGGAACGTGGTTCAAAGCAAGCGGTAGTTGACATTGAAAGGGAGGGGGAGGGGGGGTTGTAATACGTTTTTAAACTTTCTTTTGAAACTACCAAGACTTCTAGATCGTAGACGTGCTTTAATCATTATAATATTATTATTATATGGGGTATAGGTCTAGTTTTTGCAAACACATTCTTGCTCTTTCTCCCCCCCTCTCTCTCTCTTTCTCTCTCTCTCTCTCTCTCTCTCTCTCTCTCTCTCTCTCTCTCTCTCTCTCTCTCTCTCTCTCTCTCATCTCTCCCAATCTATCGCTATCTATCTCTCTATCTCTCTCACCCCCTCTCTCTCTCTCTCTCTCTCTCTCTCTCTCTCTTCCTCTCTGCCTGTCGTCCTCTCTCTCCTTATCTCTCTCTTTCTCTCTCTCTCTCCCTCTCTCTCTCTCTTTCTCTCTCTCTCTCTCACACACAAACACACGCGCGCGCACACACACGCACGCACACACGCACGCACACTAACACACTAGCACAACCAGCTACGACCTGTCTTCTTACCCCATCTCAACTCTATCTCTCGTTTGCCGAGGTTAATCTCAACGTCAGCAGCACTTCTGATACCATTACGCATTTATAGTCACGTACCCTGTGCCATAACCTCTCGTCTATTCACAAGGCAGTCCCTCTCCCAAACGATCTCGATGAAAACCATGTGTCATAACTTTCTAACTATAAATTTAAACAGTCTGGTAGTCTTTTGCCCGTCGATACTAAGGACTTCAAAATATGTGGATTCGTAAGTTCTACAGTATTAGCGGCAAAAACATTATTTAAAGCTTTCACGAAATTTTTAATAATGTAAGACGACCTGCGTTAAAAACATCTTCAAAATACATTTTAGCGTCAAATAAACACAAAGCCTTCTAAATATGGGTAGGTAAAACACTAAAGAATTCATTTTAATGGAACTCAATTTTGTAGCAAATAAATCGTTGGGTTTTTTTCTACCTTTATTACCCTGTAACTCAGTTGGAGCTAATGCGTGTTCCGGTACCTTACTCCAGTACACACACAATGACATCTGCGATTCTTGGAATTGTTTATTCGCTAAAATGAAACGGAATGACATTTATTCTTTCTTCTAGATAATATTGACTGCATATCTGTCAACCACGTTCAACGTCTATTGAGGCGTCTGGAACATTACACTAAGTTTTGAACTTAACATGTTGACCAACCTGTACGACAAACCGGAAGGGGGGGGGGGGGGGTATTACTTTTTGTTCAACACTTAGGTAATCTCTTCCCTCACGATTCCCTTTACTGGGGAGAGTGGCATTTTGCAAATATCGGTGATTACACAGTATAAACTGTAAGCATTTATAGGCAAGCGTTGTCGAATAAAGCAATGGGAAACTGGCTGGGACCCCCAAACCTCGGTAGTCGGTGACAGTAACCCCAGCTTCTGGCGCGGTTATGACTGTTCATGTCTGTGGTCAGACAACGGAGAGGCACGCCATAAAAACGTCCCGACTGGCGACACCGCAGTGGCTTGGGACTGCTGCTGGGAGTGTGAATGACCAAATGACCAGCTGTACTCGGGCACACCGTTTGTGAATACAAAACATGATATTTGAGAAATGTGAGCAATACGCTTGTTTCGACCACGGAGAACGATTATCACGTGGTTGTTTCAAGTCTATTTAGGGTTTTCCTTTGTCTGGACTCTGTTTATATTAAGTCCTTTTACTCTACATTCACTACTTGACATCAATTTACCAAATTGGTGACAGGATGCAGGAGCTCTATTTTTCATTCTCCACATGTCATGTTACAGACGACTCTGTGGGATATTTATTCGTTATTTTTCGTCGTATTTTTTTTTTCTTTTTGGAGCCTTTAGTATTTTTTCTTCGCGGTTTCTTTAGATGCAGGGGGAGATGCAGGGGGAGATGTGTTTGCTGAATGAGAAAGAATCCTCTTTTATAGAGGCTATTCCGGGTCCATTGCTGGTGTGTCTATCATGAAATCGCGTGTTGTTAGTTGTCGTCATTCTTGGTGTCTTTGTACGTGGCATTAGTATGTTCATATAGTGGCCTTTTTATTATTGGTCCGATGCTTTTGAACACACTTTCAATTGTTATTTCTTTTCTGTTACTTTGTTATTCTTTGTATTTATTTTGTTTAGGTTGGGTTTTTTTTGTTTTTTTGTTGTTCTTTTTTTTGGGGGGGGGGTGATTTGACCGTTAAGTTCATGCCACGTTTGTTTATTTTTGCGATAAGACAAATTCGAATTTCAGCCCCCCCGCCTCCCCTTTTAGCTACCCAAGGCCTTCAGTTGGGCTGGAGGGCACATTTTGTAAATAGCACACTGGCAGGAGGTGCGAACTCTATCGTCTTAAAATATAACCTTTGAACATCTACACTTACAATTTCATTTTTGACATTACTTTTTTAATATCTTCCATCTAAATTTTATCTTCCTCATCTGCCTCCAATGTCTGGGTTGAGGGCCCCACCACCAACATTATTACAAAACAATGTCTAATAGACCTCTGAACTCCGACAAAATCTGAAAACTATACGTAAATCTTGTATTCACTGGGACGTGGATTGACTCAAACTCGGTTAGTCTTCACTGGAACTTGAATAGCTTCAAAGCAGTTTCAATGCGGAAAACAATCTTCAAAAACTGACTGGCTACCGCTCCTCCTCTGGGGAATGATGTGTTGTGGAGACAAGTGGGATGTGTGGGCGTCCACAGTGTCACCGATCCCAGCATGGGCCCGGCGATACCACTGACTTATGCCGCGTGGAGAGATGCGATATGCAATTATGATAAGCCCCACTGAGCGCGGTCTGTATTTCCGTGCCGTGACCGCTTCCGTCCGCTTCTCTGTCAAGGTTTGCTACTCTGCACAGTGGCTGTGTACACGAGGAAGTGGATGAGGTTATTTTAAAGCCTGAGACGACACTTGCAAAAAGAAGAGTCAATGTTAAGTGAAAGGAAAATGACACAGGAGCAAGAGGGGGGGACTGTAGGGTAAAGAGGGGGGGGGGGAGAAGGGATTAAGAAGACGAGGGAGAGAATGATAAGAACGGGGTGAGGACGGGGGGTGTCTGGTTCTTTGAAAGAAAAGATCTGGAGTTGTGTGAGTTGCATATGAGTGAGATGTCAATGAGAAGAAGAGGTCGACTGAGACAGTGTGTTAGTTGTTGATAAAACGAAGGAGGAGAAAAGGAAGAAAAGGATGAGGATGAGCCAGAAACGAGAAAAAATAGACGGGGGTAAACGTTAACATATTATACATATCTGAAACACAGCATAAGAAAGAGACAGCCTGTGAAAACAACGAATAAAGAAGGGACGAGAGAATGCGCAGGAGAATTAGCGACAACATATCGTTAGATATCAGTAATTTTGTGAGGGAGGTTGCATTTTGTTATGTATTTATGCCTACTTCTTATTATAAATTCCAAACCTGAAATTAAAATTCGAAGAGTGATTCAACGGGAGTCTACTCGACAGCGACCATATGTCACCGGGAAACAGATTTCGACAGAAACAACGGAGAAAAATTATAAAAAGCAGACTGCATCATCGCATGCATCATCCGCCTCTAAAAGGAAAAGAAAAGCGGAATTGTTGTGAGCTGCACTGAAAGCTGAAGCAATTCACGGTGGAAGGAAAATGTTGCCAGAAACTTCGTCTTGTATTAGGGCTGAAGATATTTTAGAAATCATAAAGACGTTAATCTAACCAGACGGGTCTTGTCAAAACGACGTTCTGAGGAGCTTAATCTTGCTGACTGTCAAACAGGCGTTTACTCATAGTTGTTTTTTTTTTATTCTGTGGGTGGTTTAAAGTTGGCATTGAGTAAGAGTGAGATTCAGGCTGTAAGGGTAGAAGTGTTGGATACACTAGGCATACTGTGCGAAGGGAAAGTAGACTTCTTATCACTCTCTGTTGCCTTATGTTTATTCTAAGTTTACGGGAAGTTTAAAACGGTCTCTAAATTATTGTGCTGCTTGCTCTTTTCTTGCTTTCTGTGTTTTCCATTTCAACCTCATCCCGCCCCTCTCTCTCTCTCTCTCTCTCTCTCTCTCTCTCTCTCTCTCTCTCTCTCTCTCTCTCTCTCTTTCTCTCTCTCTCTCTCTCTCGTTCTCTCTCGCTCTTTATCTCTCTCTGTGTCTCTCTCTCTTTCTTTCTTTCTCTCTGTCTCTCTCTCTCTCTCTCTCTCTCTCTCTCTCTCTCTCTCTCTCTCTCTCTCTCTCTCTCTCTTTCTCTAAACACTGGCGTGTGTCTGCCAGTATGGTTGCGCTTGTTTCCTTTTATTTTTTAACCAACACCACACCATTACAATTTCTACAATACCACATTCCCTCGCCCACGTTTCTTTCTAACGACCGGTGACCCAGATCTTTCATTATCTAGGAATGGCCAGTACCCGAACATTCTGTCTTGTGAAACATTTTTTTGTCTTCAGCCGCACGATCGCTTTAGTCAAAGTTTTTGCTTTGGGGATAAACAGTGTGGAAAACATACACTTTACCCAAGCCTGTAGGGCACACTATAATACAATACTGCACCTCCACAGTTCCTTAGAAAGGCATCCGTGGAATGCGGTACGTTTTTGTGTATAAAGAAACTTACTTCGTGTAGCAACGTGCCGGAAGTTGTTGTGAATTCATATTTGGTCGGTATTTCTTGTCCAAATGTTTGTGGCGAATCCATCGGTAAAATACTGTTCTGGCAGTTATGAGATCATAACAAACAGATGACAGGAAAAATACTTTCGACAACAGCAGATAGCAGATGGAAATATCATATTGCTCGTCTGGAGATCAAACACAGCTTTGTCTTTTTTCTGTGTAACCTCTAGATAATAAATAACGGCAACTGGGAGAGGTGAAGAAAACTATGACAAGAATAATATGCTTACACCTTTTGCAACTCCAGGGAATTCTCTGCTCAAGGGGAATACGCCTATTTGTGCATAGCTTTGCTCCCAAAATTAATGCCTCTGTGTTTTCTAATGCCTACAGGGCGAGTTGCTGCAAGTCACATTCGAATCATTTGACATTTCAGAGACTTTGAATTATATTATAGTTGCTGAAAATCTTGCTTTATTTTCGGGGCAGATTACTGTTTTCGCATTGCAGTTGTTTCTGGTTTGTTTCTTTTTTTATTTGGTTAATTTAGAGCAAACGTGTTAATCAATTACAGTAGATAGTAATGTAACCACCCCCCCCTAAAAAAAAAAAAATCTCTTTCAAGTCAACGAAACCCCTGAATTTTCGCTTGTCGTACCTAACTAAAAATCTTTCTAGATTAAAAAGCAAGAAAAACATAATCTGGTCTATTGTTCAACTATATTATACAACATACAGCAACGCACATTGTAAATTAGAAGTAACCGTTCGGCGATAGTTTGATTTGTTTGTACAAATGTCAAATAAAAACTCTTTTCAGCGTTTACACTTTGGCTGGTGAGCTCAAGATTGCGAGGACGCATTTCTGCGTTGTAGTGTCTGGATAGTTAGCTATGTTGACTCTACGGCTCCGATCTTTGTAGTTTTGAAGACATGGGTGTGTCCAATATTATATAGAGCTTGTGTTTTGAGATAATGGGGAAAAAAAACTTTGCCACGTACTTATTCTTACCTTTTGTGGATGCTGCAAACGTTCTCCACATGCTTATAAAAAGAGAAATTCTGCACTAGGGCTAATAAATGTATCTTTACTTCTTTTTACTGATCTTTGTGTCAGTGTTTCTCTCTTTTTTTTTATTCTCTTTTTTCGTAACATCGGTTTCATGGACGAAAATTTTCAATACAATTTCAACTGGTTTTCTTTGGCGTATTCTTGAAAATGGAATACTAATAAGGCTACAAATGTTTGCGACCAACTTTCCACTGTTGATAGTGTGAGATGTGACTATTCAATCCTTACAGAAAGCGAAAATGGTTTTGTGGCTATTAATAAGGGCTCATCTCATAGAATTTTTTGAAGTGTTGACCAAGCCACAGGAGGAAGCTAATCATCTTGAAGACAGGCTGAAGACAGTTAAAAGAAAGAAAACCCGAAAGATTATTTGATGGATGTTTGCATGAAAATTTCCCCAGCGTTTAGCAGATGCGCAAGACAGCTTGTACAGGGATTTATTTTTGCGTGTCAATCACGAATTTTGGCGTCGAAGCCTGTGTCACTTGAGCGCACATTGGCTACAGCTATTGAGATTCCGGAGATCTCTGATCCTTGAATCGGCAAATGAAGTCCAGGTTACCATGACCTTGCACCAATTGGCTATTTTCTTTGCATCCTGACGAGTCCGGTTACACCTCTGTTTTCCTGATGGGGCATCAATGGCAGGCCGCGACAGCTTTGTCATTTGTTGACACACTCGTAAGGATTAATTGTTATCCCCGCCCCATCTGCCCCCGTGCGTCCGTCTGTTCGTTCTTGTTCCCCTTCTTCCCTAACCCCAGAATATTTCTGTCTCTTTTCAGCTCTCTCGCTCTCTAAGATATTTTTATTTCAATCTCGTGGCAATTGGCTTCTATCTATCTATCTATCTATCTATCTATCTATCTATCTATCTATCTATCTATCTATCTATCTATCTATCTATCTATCTATCTATCTATCTATCTATCTATCTATCTATCTATCTATCTATTCCCCAGTTTTTCTAATTCCTTAAAAAAGCGGTGCTCACCATCCGAGGATAATCTCCTCATACCAACACACACCCACACACACACCCACACACACACTCACACACACACACACACACACACACACACACACACACACACACACACACACACACACACACACACACTCACTCACTCACTCACGCGCGCGCGTACAGAGATGGAAAGAGAGAAGAGACACTTTTTCTACTCTCCAGGCACACCGGTGTTTTTAATAATACATTAATGTTAAAGTCATTCGCAATGCTGTTATGGAGTCTTAATAATGTTACTCATTAACCATCTCACGGCCATGATCAATGTTCCCGAATTAACTCATTAGATTTGGGTTGGAGCGAGGACAACAGTACTCTTTTTTCCTGCAAATTCAGATTCAAGTTACATCTAACCAAATGACATAAACCTTTTATTTTTACTAAAAGATGGTCCCTGGTTTAACATTACCCTCGGGAACTAAAACAGGCTGCTATTTGTTTTGTTTTGTTGGGATTTTTTAATTAATTTTGTTTGGGGGGGGGGGTTGTTGGTTTGTTCGTGTTTCTTTTTTTGTGGGGGGGGGTGTTTTAAATTCTTTTCTCCAATGTTTTAGATTTACTGGCTGTTTACTTAACAATGTAGTGTGTGTGCGGAGCGTAGAGTTGCAAGATCAAAAAGCCATCGTCTTCACTGCTTTGAGATTAGGTCTTGACCTTCGGTTATCACATGCTAGACCTGTGCATGGCATGGACTTGAAACTTGAAACTGGAAAAAGATTAAAACAGTTTGTGACTCCATTTCGTAGGCTTCATGTTTCGAATCATTCTACTGTGTTGAAATGTACATAAGATTTACATACTTTATCGAAAAGCTGCGGGGGGTCTACCTTTGCTGCACAATGTTTATTTAGCACACCCTCTGTTATTACTCCTGTCTATTTCATTGTGGAATTTTTTTCCAGGTTTTTTTTCTGCTGTAAGGGCTCCTGAACAGCCTTTGAGCTAATGCCTTTCTGTGTATCTCAATGATAGTTGAGTCTTTTGATGTCGAAGCGATAAGCAGTGGAATAACGTTACTCCTGATCGTCACAGCATTCTGTTGAGTTTGTTTGCAGTTCTTTGTGTTCAATGTTTGTATACCGACTGCCTCGTGCTCTACGTTCGCTTCAACGGCACCTCTGTCTGCCTTCTTTTTTCACTACAGTCGACACCCGCCCACCCACTCACTCTAGACATCAATATTCGTCTATCTGACAGTTTATCTGTCTGTATCTGTCTATCTTTCTGCCTGCCTGTCTGTCTTTCTGTATGCCTCTCTCTCTCTCTTCTCTCTCTCTCTCTCTCTCTCTCTCTCTCTCTCTCGCTCTCTCCTTGTCTCCCCCTACCTCCTCTTTCTCCCTTCATACTTGCTTTAAGTCTGTGAGAGAGAGCGAGTCAGAGAGAGAGAGAGAGAGAGAGAGAGAGGGGGGGGGATAAAGAGAGGGAGAGAGAGAGGGGGGGAGGGTATGTATACATGTTGTAATGCACAAAAGGACACTCCTATGAAAGACGTTTGCGGTATGTGTACACACTCACGAATGCGAACACCAATATAAACACACAAGTAAAGATGAATCAAAGCATCTCCAATCCTCAGCTTGAAGGTATCCAAATACAATTGATAACCGTTTTGGAAAACTTCCATATAGACATAGTTTCGAGATGATATCAAACAAACCGACAAAAAAAAAGACTCAAATCTTGTCTTGAAATTAAGAGGTCGCCTTTAAAAAGCCCAAATGGCTCCTGAAAGCAGACACAAAAAACATGGGTATCTCGACCGTCTGAAGTGAAAAGTTCCGCCCCTCAAGTACTGTTCACGCTGGTTTGAAACACTTATTATAATTTGCATGTATCCGAGATGACGTGACCGTGTTAAAAATATTATCAAAAGTTTATCGGTCTCAAGTCACTGATGACGCAAAACCGCACGATATGAATTGCCACTCTGACGACAGTAATTGTCCGACAATAGACTCTTGTCTTTGCGACCGCTGCGCCCCAGAGTAGGGACATTACTATCTATTTCATGAGCGGCGTTGTTTTTCCTCTCTAGTTGTTGTTAAAGGATCAGCTACATATGACACACTGACATGGTCTCACTGATAGTTTAGTTACATTGTACTGAACTGCTTTGAAAGTCATTCTGACTCGAAGCTCCATTTTTTTCTCAAAGTCCCAAGCACCTACTGTTTCGATAAAAAATGTTTTGAAATTATCTGCAAATGGATTCACACTACATAATGTACCTCATCAAGTATGAGAAACTGTTACGTAAAATCGATTAACTTTACTTCTCAACGATATTACGTTCCCTTTATTTTGGAAAAATCGAGTTCGGTACAGTTGGAAAACTCGTTTCAAGTAGTATAACTATTACCTAGTACCACTTTTACTTCATTTCAGCTTCTTTTATTCCCCCTGGGGTCTCTAAATTTTTGTATTCCCTGTGTTCAACTCTCACAGACGTAGTTTATCAAGTTTGATCTGTGCCACTTCCACACTATGCTGCTCTGCAAAAATGAATGAAAGGCAAGAAAGTAACATAGAAAACAAAAGAGAAAAATGAAAAATACCAACACAAAAACTGTAACACTAATATTTAACTAAACAATGTTCCCTAATATTTGAACAATTTCTTACAGAATCTGTTACTCAGCAACAGGAAATTCGAGAACGTTCACTTCTGAAAGGCCAAATTTACATGTCTAGCATGAAAGCAAAAAATATCAAAACTGCCATGAGGCAGCAACAAAGTAGTAACATTTGGCACCTCTCTTAGGGATGTCTATAGTTATGACGTTGGTGTATTTTCCCTAATTAAATATTGCTCAATATCGCTTGTTTAATCCACCAGTTAGCAGTTGGCTAACTTAGAATTACCAAGTTCTGTCTGATATTTTTGTCCGTTTTGAGTTACTAAGACTATGAGGTCAGAAATCAAATTAAATGTTCTATCAGCTCTATCAAAATCGTAAAATTATTCGTAGTCGTAATCAAGATATTCAAAGAATTGCATCCGAAAAAGTTTTACATGTTGAGAAACTAAATTTTTGACGTCACGTTTCTCAAACTTAGGTATTGAGTAGACAGAACTCTGCATAGGGTAGTGAAATTGTACAGAGCACTAATACAGTGGGGGGGGTTTCATGCCTAATTCGGTTGTCCCTTAAATAGTTAATTCACCTATGGCGTGTCCAGCTGGTGATGAAACTCTTTCCTCTTTCTTAGTTGTTTTTTTTCCTGTTCTTTCTTTTTCTGGGTGATGTCCAAATTGGCTTCCAGCACACGTTTTCTTACAATATAAGTCTTTCAAGCTTTCTGCAGCGAGCAGAACGGAAAATGCACCAGCTGCATCTTCCAGATCTGCTTGCAGTTTAATAAAAACTCTTGTTTTGCCGTTTTTTCCATCGTCCTTTATTTTCTTTTGCCCCACACATTGTGCACCGCCTTAAACTCGCGTGTGCGGTCTGTCTGAACACTGAAGAAATCAAAATAAAATGAAACAAGTCCCCTCCTAGCTCTAGCTCTCAAAATATGCCCGTTTATTCCTTGCTAAAGCCATCAATAAAGAGGGTGGAGTTAGATGTTTTATGTGACTGTGCGTTTCTCGGTTTTAAGTTCCATTCAAAATACTTTCGGAGGCGCCGTCTAGGGCTATAAGATTCCCCCAATGTTGTTTTGAGTTTTGGGAAGGGCGCTTTCGTTTCTACGTTCACAATGGGCATCTTAACTAAGCGAACCATTTGAAAGTTGTTGAATTTACCTGATGTTCAAACTTTATATCAAGGGAAACATCACAGAACATTATGTTTGTTGCACTTAATGGAGGCTGGACAACTATCGTTGTCTTATAGTATGTGTTGTTGCAGATGGTTTTGATTAGGAAGATATTACGTCAACTTTCTGTCCAAGTGTTGTAGATAGAGTCTTTATTATGTTTGTTGGTGATGGGTTTTTGTTTTTTGTTTTTGTTTGTTTGTTTGTTTGTTTATTTATTGTTGTTGTTTTTGTTGTCAGGGGTTGTTTTTCGGTTTTTGTTGTTTTAGGGTTGTTATTTTTGGGGTTTTTTAAATTTAGGTTGTCAGTAGGATCTATGTTATTATTGCTGCTTTTTGTCAATCTGTCGCAAGAGGACACAAAAACTTCCATTATTCTCTCTCTCTCTCTCTCTCTCTCTCTCTCTCTCTC
>NW_004797442.1:495642-497994 GCF_000002075.1 Aplysia californica
TCTCTCTCTCTCTCTTTCTTTCTTACTTCCCTCTTTTCCAATTAAATATCAACAATTAAAGACTAATCAGAATTTATTTTCTTTTATTCTGCAGGGATCTGAGCTATAACAGCATCCAGTTTGTGGGACGCAAGACGTTGAAGAGTTCTACATTGCTGAAGAACCTGTAAGTACCGATGTTAACTCATAAATGACATGAACAATAGTATTCTCTGAAACAGACAAAGATCGCTCATAACAAGATGGTTCGCTCCTCTCTTTGGTGTCCTCAAAATCGGTGGCGCCCTCTTCGAAAAAGCGCCCGCTTAGCGAACAGAGTTACCCTTCTTGTGTGAAAAAAATAGAAGTGAAACTAATAACTTTTAGAGTAAGTTAGAATTCAAATTTCTGAAGAACCACTTTTTCAAATGGTCACGCTGACCAAAAGCCTGTTCGGGAGGAAGGGGCGACTGTTTTGTTGTTGTTTTTTCGTTTAACTTGACTTTAGAATGAGATGGAAGAGGTCATTTAAATCAAAATTTAAAAACCCAAACTCCTCACAGCTGATTTTAGACCGACAAACAGCACTCGATCTGCGCGGGTGTTATGTTATTCCTATTCTTCAGCTTCAACAGAGACTGCAGCGCCATCTGAAGCAATGCGCGGACTTCCGCGGACGCATTTTTGGCTGAGTGAACAATCTTGTTATTTGCGATCTCTGAACAGGTATAACTCTAAAAGTTCTCTCTTCTCTGCTTTAACGTCATTTCTCCTAAAAGATCCACATCAGTGGATGGAGATAAACTCTAATAACCCCTCAAATGATGCTCCGGTTCGAACGCGAATTTTTGTATCATGATCGGAGGGAGCGAGCTAGACAGATAGATAGAGAGACAGACAGAAAGAGAGAGAGAGAGAGAGAGAGAGAGAGAGAGAGAGAGAGAGAGAGAGAGAGAGAGAGAGAAACAGAGAGAGACAGAGAGAGAGACTGTATAATCTAAGTGAATCGATACTAGTATTAACTTTTGGTATCGAAAATAGTATTTCTTCTTCGTGTGTCTTTTTTCGAAGAAAAGGTACAGGAGATGGCAGGTAATTACTACTTAGATAGGACGCGAGTTATTTCCTCCTTTGTTTTATTATCATGCAACTGTAAAAAGTTTTTTATTAGCCACAGTAGCCCTCACTTGCAGTGGGATTTATTCCCGAAAAAGAGCGAACATGTCATAAACGCTGAGACTGTGTCTCGTCGGCTTTACGCAAATGGACGTTTCATGAAGGCAGACGACATAAAACCGGGACTTCCCACATTGCTGTTGTGTGAGCCACAGGTAGACACGAAACAATTAAATAAAAAGAGCTGCTTTCAGCCAGTTTGTTTCTTCTTTTTTAACTCTTTTCAGTCCCACAAACAACAGAACTAGGCTACCTATGAGTCGAAAGAGACATACATTTCTGAGTTTCGCACAATCTGATATTCAAAAAATCAAAAAAGGCGGGGGGGGGGGGTGACAGTGTCAGAAGACGGTCTGCTTTTCGTTCGAAAATATGTTGAATATTAAGTGAGGAAAAAAGAAAATGGCACCTCGGTGAAGCAACACACAGAAGGAGCAATAAAGACAGGACTTACCAGTTACCAGAACCCCCAACAGATGATAGCTGCTTGGACTCCGGTGTGGAAAAGTCTTTGCCTAAGTACGGAATTGGACGTATTTTGACTGGTTTGTTAGGGGATTTCATCGATCTCTTGCCATCTGCACGAGGATCTATTGGATCAGGAACCAGAATAATCTACAGACTACAGATTCGTTTGTTGCGTTCATTCCCTATCACACCACATCAGCTCCCCTTTCCACGACGCTCAAAGATTAGTGAAAAGTTAAAGTGAAGAAGATGTCTGCTGTCCTTTTTAATGCTGTTGGTACTTTGTTTTCTTCTTTCAAAATTAATTTTTGTGTGGAAATTCCATGTCTGTCTTTGTTAGTGTGTATATGTGCGTATGTGAGTGTGTGTATCTGTTTGTGTGTGTGTGTGTGTGTGTGTGTGTGTGTGTGTGTGTGTGTGTTTGTGTGTGTGTGTGTGTGTATGTATGCGTCCGTATTTGTGTTTGTAGCTAGGAGGGTGTGTGTACACGTGCATTTATGTCTGTTCGTTTATGTCTCTATGTGTCTGTACATATTTACAGACCCCTTTAGAAAGGGAAGTGGGAGGTGGACAGAGAGAGAGAGAGAGAGAGAGAGAGAGAGAGAGAGAGAGAACGGAGTGGCAGGACAAAAGTGGCGAAGGGTGTGTCTGTGAGAAAAGAGGGCGCGGAAATTACTATCGGCGCCCTGATCATTATGCAAAACGCCAGCATCTAGTGTGCACTTCCGC
>NW_004797442.1:499731-503661 GCF_000002075.1 Aplysia californica
GTTTGGGCTTTTTTTGTTCGTTTTTGTTGGGTTTTTTAAAGGGGTGCGTGTTTGTTTGTTTGTTTTGTTTTATTCTTTGTTGGGGGTTTTTTGGGGGGATGGCAGGGGTAATTTAAATGAAAATCCTTTTGGAGACTGACAAACAAATTTTGATAAACTTTGTTACAGAAGTATGACGTGATACCAGGTTTGATGTCTATCTAATGACGCCGTAATGATAATTCTTTGTTTCTCTATCCACAGGCAACTGGACCATAATCAAATCACCTGTTTGTCTGACGGAGCCATCAGGCATCTGAAGAATATGGAAATTTTGTAAGTATTTGTCATTTATTGTTAAAGCGATCGTCTCTTTTTCAGACTTACAAAATTATAATTTGATTTGAATCCTGATCTGAAAGCTTTGTGCAGTATTTATCACGCTCTCCGTGTCACTCAGTAACCAATGTGCTCTGTATAGATACTTCTTCCACTGGAGACACAAGAAGCTAGAATATTGCATCCAGCCTGTACATCGTTCTATTCTCTACTTCTGAGCGTTCGTTTCCCCTCATGCCACAAATGCAAAAACATATTTTGTACTCTGAGTTCTTGAGGTTGCCCGCCCTATTTTCGGTATATTTATGATTTCTTTTCCTTGGTGTTTAAAGTATAAGGTCGTTAGTAGGTTGTTTTGTAGCTGAAGAGGTGGGTGGGGGTGGAAATAAAGATCCAGTCTCACTGCTGTCTATTTATCTCAAGAGGGAGATGGGACTTGGGGCCTTGTGGGACCTTTTTCTGCTTTTTGTCCCTCCTTTTGTTTGCATCTCCTGTAGGCCGACACCATTAGCGTGTTTACCTCAGCGAACAGAATAATCCGAGGAAACGCCCTTTGAATGCCAGGGCATACATCGGGTGTTCTTTAACCGCATCAGTTAATCGGTCCATTACGAGTCTCTAGAAATCTGAGGTTGTTTCGTGTGTTAAGTCGTCAAGTAAAATTAGCCTGTGTCTGTCCCCCTGTGTGGGATCCATCAACTTACGTCAGCCAAACCGTGCCCAGGGCACGTCATCAGGTAAAAGGTCACATCCGGCCGACAGTGCTAATCGTCTCGTTGGAAGTCACGGGTATTCAAATGAGGCTCAGATATCCCTGGCATTCAAACTTCTCTAAATGCTCGTGGAAACTTTCCAATCCTCACGTTCTTGGGGCGCTCGGTGGGGCTTCTGGATGCACGATACACCGAAACGAGGATTCGAATTCTAGAAGAGTTCACAGCAATTCACGTCTTTGCTTCCTATAATATTATTATGTCTGCCTCTATGCTCCCCTGATATGGTTTGACACTGTCTCTGATATAGTATCTTTCTTTACTGTGAGCATTTCTATTATGTTATTGAGGTTAGAATCCCTACAACCTAATATTAAGCTTATTCAATAAGATGTCTGCGTCCTCTGCACAAACATTAAGAGACAATTGTTACGACTTCCGAACATTCAAGATCTAGGCTCCAGTTTCTTTTTTCAGAACAAAGCAAATAATATATTTCTTTAGCTCACAACCAATAGAACATATCAAGTACAACTAATAATTCATGAATCCATAATCGTAGCAGTAGATCTCATCATGTCAAGCGACACGGCTATACCGTTCTCAGGCCTTTACATTATTAAAGAAAAGACGATACTCCATTCCTGAGAATCAAATGAATCAAATTTTCTAGAATATTATCCAGCATCGAAAACAGCTGACAGAAGAGGTATAGGAAAATTGGGTAGCCAAAAACCCCAAACATTTTCCTTTTCCAATTTCCATTTGATGCAATGCTGTATCACATTTTTCTTTTGACCCATCTGCCTGGAAGTTGAAAGGTTTTTCTCCTCGTGCGCCCGAGTTGGCAGCCACACAGGAGTCGACGAGTGCAGTCGAACATGTTATCGCTCAGAGAGATATTCGACATGCCTGCAATTTTTCCGATACGCTTCAGGCGTCTCATTCTCAGTGATGGTTCCCAGACTACCTAAACCATGGAACCACGCAGGGACGGTGAGAGAGTTTCACCACCTTTTAGAATCGGTGCTCATTAATGGAAATTTATCGCCACTGCTACCCCGTCCAATCAAACAGAGAGCCGCATCTGGTGTTGTAGAGATTGCTCCGAGCAGCACTGGGAGGTTGGGGTGACGCTCTCCCTTGTAGAAGATAAACAGTTCACTTTAGAACTGGGCGGGCACACATTTCCTGAGGAACCCAGTTTTTTTCAGAATGTACCCGTTTGTTATAAACCGGTTCAAAGCGGATCGAGGCCAGTTGTGCTTGGCAAATTTAGAAGCTCCCGGGAAAACGAATGAACTAATGCTCAAGTTTTTGGATTCATGAAGCCGTTCCGAATCTTTAGTCTGATGAATCAAGGTGTGCTTCTGTGTCATGATTTTCCTCAGTAATGCCCTTTTGATGTCTTCATCATCTATTCAATCGATCCCTTAAGGCAGGCCAGTAGAAACCAAAAGAGAGAACCAGACTTTGAAACAGCTCAGCACAATCTCTTGCCTAGCGATTCGGTTAAATAATACTGCAAATCAATTCTTGTTTGGAATAGCCCAGAGAACCGCTTTCAACGGGTTTGTAGCTCGAATTATGCACTGGTAGCCCAGTTATCCGGTTTAGAGAGTCCGCCGCTTGCTCACTTTTGAAATAACGCGTTCACTCGAAGGCCCAGAGGGAGGTCCATTGCCGTGCATAGTGATGGCGAGGGGAAAGATACCACACGCGGAGATATTGAACAACATTAGCACGGCGTCGTTTCTATAATGTATCTACTTGGTTTCATCCTGCTAAACACTGCAAAGTCTTTTTGAGGCAAACTCTTTTGTATGAGGTTTGTTCGGTTGATTCTTTCTCGTTGCTTTATTAGGAAGGGTGTGTTTGTGAGGTTGACCGCTTTTGGTTGCAGTTTGATTTTGTTTCTTATCTTGTTTCTGTTTGTTTGGGGAGGGGGTTGTCCTTTTTGTTTTGTGGGGGGGGGGGGTATTTTTAAAATGTTGGTTTATTTGCGCTGTTTGCTTCTTGGCTGTTTGTTTCCTTTAAATCATTATTTGTCTATACGGGACCATGGGTCAACAGATTGGCACGGAAGAGAGCTGGGGAGAAAGCAAAAATGGTGTGGTGTACAGGTGGCACGTGACCAGATCAGGAGTTGTGCCCATTTGAGGAGAGAATCGGACAATAATTCTGTATTGCGTTAAATTGTTAAAGATACATTAATGTTTTATATTGTGACTAATCCGGACAGTACTATTTATGTTTTACCAAAACCAGTTCTCATAGATATATAAATACTCCAACTCATGTTGTTGTTTCTTTTTTTTTTTTGGTGGGTAAGAGTTTTTCGGCACTCTCAACACAATTGGGTTATATAAGTGCCGGAGATTAGAGATGTTACAAGAGAGTAACAAACACAAGAAGGACAAAAGATAAGGAAAATAGGCGGATTCCAACTCATCCACCTCCACCTTCTGAAGAAAAAAAAACCCCTCAACAGTAAACCCCCAAACTATGCGGGGGAAATGTAGAGGTTTGCCACTACAGGAATGTCTGCTCACAGTAATCAACACAAGGTGCAAGTCTTTGATCACGGTACGCCGAACCGTCTCACCTGGATTTGTATATTTGTGTCACGAAAACGACCATCAATCATTAACGTTTCTCGGTTTTGGTATGGTCCCCGGCGTCCCGTCCCGCCTTGGGTGTTTAGACGCCGACCGCGAAGCGAGGCTAATGAGGCGAGGGCTTCCACGCAACATGCATCACCCGAGTGATCCGTGTGGATGCTTCTTTACCTATCCGTTGGGGGCCTGAGTGCAGCGTCCTGATAATGACGTTCTTTTTTATTTCTTTTTTTACTTCCCCTCCCTTCCCTCTTCCTCCTCCTCCTCCTCCTCCTCCTCCT
>NW_004797442.1:504916-506115 GCF_000002075.1 Aplysia californica
GAGAGAGAGGAAGAGAGAGATAGAAGAGAGAAGAGAGAGAGAGGGGAAGATAGAGAGAAAAGAGAGAGAGTAGGAAGGGGGGGGAGGGGCAGGAGTCAAGTCAAGGTAGAACGTAAAATTGTGTTCTAGACTACGAATAAAGCGCTGTAAAAAGCAAAAAGCTGTGACGGTCGAGGAAAGGCAGACGTGATCAAAACAGACGAAGGAATATTAGAAAAACGTTGTATGCAGCAAGAACAAAGGTAGAGAGAGCAGGACATGAAAAGACAGCACATTTTGGAATACTAAAAGGACTCTCAGTCCGCCATCTTACGGTCCAACGGCACCAAAGACTGGGCAGTGGGACCTCCCTTCTACGTTTCGCTCCCCTTCATTAGCACTGTCTGTTTGAATTGCTCTAGCGCTCTGGCTTGGGCTGGCCACTGATTAAACAAACTGCTTTAATCATCCATGAAATGTTTGTCGTTCCAGGCGTTATGTCGCTTGGTGCACACAGCCGTCCCTGCATGGCCCACACACGAGCATGGTGTGAGCACTTGCTCCTCGTTTCACAAAAGAGCCTTCTCCTGGGATGGTCCTCGTCTGTACAAATCCCTAAAAGCCCCCACGCATTTAAAACAGAAATTGTTGGGGTTCCATGGGAGAGCTATTCCTGCGTATAATTTCCCATTAGCCTTAAACTCTCAGTTTCATTTTATCCCATGGGTTTTCAAAGGGTGCAATCACATTTTTGTTGATTGAAAGTACAATGAAACGGAAAATTGTTTGGTTGTGATTATTTTAACTGTCCTTTTCAACAATGTCATTCTATGAGTTTGTCATGACACAAAATAGGACAAGCGATTTGTTCTCTTATTTTGAACTCATCTCTTTCAGTCCTGCAGTAACATTATCCTTCATTCTTTTAACCTCTCTCACTCTCTCACTCTCCCTTTCTCTCGTCCAAATGCACACACCAACACGATTTACAAACACGTGTTTACATTCATACTCAAATGCTCAAGACTCACACGTATCCTAATCCAATCTAGGATTCTGTCATAGAAAGAAGTAAATCCAAGCAAAGTCCTGAAAGCAAGAACACTCCAAAAGAGAGGAAGGAAGAAAGAAAAAAGAAAGAAAGAAAGAAAGAAAGAAAGAAAGAAAGAAAGAAAGAAAGAAAAAGAAAGAAAGAAAAAGAAAGAAAGAAAGAAAGAAAG
>NW_004797442.1:507917-517012 GCF_000002075.1 Aplysia californica
GCACGGAGTGTCGCTTGCAACGGAAGGATAGGCGATTGTATCTCGTACGCTTTTCGAAACAAGAGCGCTAAAATCTGATAAACAATAGGTAGAAATTCCGGAAAACTTGCAATGTGACACACTTCAAGGGAAGGTGTGAAATTTTCCGAAGCAATTAAATATCTTGTGGTTGTTAACTGTTAGCCATTGCCTCCCTTACTTGCACTGCTACTTCCCCCCCCCCCATCTTTTCTCTCTCTCTCTCTCTCTCTCTCTCTCTCTCTCTCTCTCTCTCTCTCTCTCTCTCTCTCTCTCTCTCTCTCTCTCTCTCTCCCTCTTTTTCTCTCTTTCTCTTTCTCCCCTTCTCGCTCAGTCTCTCTCTCGCTCATCCTCTCCTTTTCTCTCTCTGTTTGCTTGTCTCTCCTTTTTTCTCTTTCTTTCTTTCTCTTCCGTATGTGCGTATGGGGGATAATGGTCGTGGAGTGGCAACGCTTTTTATGCCTGCTACGCCGCAAGTACTCACACAGTGTATCGTTTCAAAAAATTAAATATACTTGCAAAGTTGTTCAAGAACTGTTAAAAAAAAAAAAAACTTTAATTGTATGGTTTTTATGGGTTTTGCGGTTTAAATTTTGCTTTACTTAAAGAGTTGTTATTGGGTTTTTTAAATTGCTTATTACGCTCGTACGTCCATGTTTTGTTCTATTCTTTGTTATGTCTTGTCCCTATTTGGCTTTCGCTGTAATGGATTTTGTTTTAGAGGGGGGGTGCTGTTGTTGTTTTGGGGTTTGCTTTTTGTTGTTGTTGTTGTTGTTGTTGTTGTCGTTGCTGTTGTTTTGTTTTTGAAGGTGGTGAGTGTTTGTTTTTGTTGCTTTTTTTTCATTTCCAGGCGATAAAGACATAAATTTTGCTGTCTGGAAAACGTGACGAGAATACGGAATTGATGTAGTATTTGTCAGAAATAATTCGAGCTCCTTGCGCCCTCCCTCCCCCCCCCCCCAAAAAAAAAACCACCTGCAGAAACATTGCTAGGGACAGGGAACTGAGCGATAAAATAGTTTATTAGCTTAGTTTTCACTACTGTGGTACCCGTTTACCCTTGCTAGTCTGCCGATTGAGTTACAATCTTAGTGTAAAGCTGTTCTATCCCATTTGAACCGCGTTTCGCTTTATGTGATCGCGTGCTTTCTTCACCAAGTTGTTAGGCTGGGAAGAGATTGTCTTGTCTATGTGAAGAAACGAACGAACTACATAATCCCTGTTTACTAGATATTGATGGAAGTGAGAATGACACCTGATATGGACGGGAACATGAGAACACCTGCTTCACCTCATGAAACAGAAACGGAATCGAAAGCTTCTTAGACTGCAGTAGTTAGCGGGATTAGGAACGTTTCTGCCCTGTACTTCTTCTAACCCTAACTCTTATATATAGCAACAAATACCAGCGACGCATCTTATTGTTTTATTTCCTCTTATCAGGGGCGAAGGCTGACTTGTTTGACACGGTAATCAAAGTGAAACGGGACCAGATATGGCCTGTAGATATCACACAAGAATCTTACTAGAGGCGGCGACTCTGAGTTGTGAATGAAAACAAATCCGGAATTCATATTGTTTGTTCAACCGCCAAAATAATCGGGAAAGTATCTTATTAAATATCAGTTCCAACTAAAATTAAATTTAACTTTAGATGTGAATACATAAACACAAAGCAAAGAAGCAGAGATGTCAGTGCTAGATCTATATGTTATAGATCTACCAGTCAGTCTAACTCTTTGGTAGAACATGACAATTATCATTTTTTAAATTTCACATTTGGCTGTTTTTGTTTGCCTTTCGCGGCCAGGAGCTGGTGTCATAATCGAGGTCACGATCTGATTATAGGACGGTAAAAAGTCGAGGAAAAAAACAAGCACATGCACCAGTCAAGAGATTATTAGGAGTTAGTGCCCCTCACATTTGTGAGGTAGACTCGACCATTGTTAGTTGTCAGGGCTTGTGATTGGTTATAAATGTGGCCCCAAAGGGGTGAACGGGGTATATGTGGCAATGAAACAGCTTTGACTGCTATGCACATGTTCCCTTCAACTCTATTGGTAGACTCTTCCAGCCTCACTTTAAGCTTACTTGACCAAAGCTTGCGACTGCTTATGGAGTGGCCCGAGAGGGGTGAGGAGGCTATTTCTGTGGCCGTGAAACCGTTTTGAATGTTAGGCATACTGTTCATTGTTGATTATTAACGTCTTTTCTCATTTAATTTAAGAGGTTTACGTGTATGGATGAATTTGACAGCGACAATGTTTCAAAATTAGGAAGGGAAGCAGTGATTATTTGATTATATAGACGCTTCGCCCCTGCCTCTTATATGATTATATGATTATACATATTACATAGCGTTGGCGTGACCGAAAGGCAGCTCAAGCATAATATCTATACATATTACATAAACACGTACACGGTTTATTTTACTACGTGACACATTTCTTTACTCCGTGCAGGTAAAATATGACCATACAAAAGACCAGTAAACAGTTTACCGAGTTCAGGAGACAAAAACGTCTTTATACAGAACGGGGACACGTCCTTGATGGCATTGTGGGCATTCTAAAACCAAGTCCTCTGAGACAGACATTCCAATTGCTTTGTGATCTTTGGGTTGTCTGGCGTTTCGAAACCGACCAACTATTCTCCCTTTCTCTAAGGTGTCAAGAGCCCCTCTGCCCTGTATCACTTGCGTTGCAAGACGAGCTCTTCCTGTGGTCTCAGTTGATATTAATCTCAGAGTTAGTCACACCTCAAAAGCTTGACCGAGTACTGACCAACCAATGACCCTCTGGGACACCCAGCCTTGCCTCTGTACATCCCCTGGCAAAACGCTGTCACTCTGTGAGGTCCCAGCGGTGAAGTGTCTTCCACATTGTCTGTTTTATGACGGTAGGGATACAAGGAAGACTGCGACTGGCTCTCCCTGAGTGACAATCTTGATGAAGCATCAGCGCTACGGGTAATCCGAAAATGTGCAGGGAATATTAGGCGGTGCATTCTTTCCTCGGGCACTTTATACTGCAGTTGTATTCGTTGTTATTGTGACAATACTCTTTGTGTCCACTGGGCTATCGCTTTCTCTCTCTCTCTCTCTCTCTCTCTCTCTCTCTCTCTCTCTCTCTCTCTCTCTCTCTCTCTCTCTATCTATCTATCTATCTATCTATCTATCTATCTATCTTTCTATCTATCTATCTATCTATCTATCTATCTATCTATCTATCTATCTATCTATCTATGTATCCGTGTATCTATATATATGTATCTATGTAGCTACATATCTAGCTATCTAGCTATCTATTTTTCACTAATTTTTTTCCGGTAAAGATTTGAATTAGATCCAGTTCAACGCATTAGAATTGCATTTAAAATAGCAGTATAAACATTCTCTCAGACTACAAGGCTAGGCTCAGCGTGAGGTAGACAAAACACTCTCTCAGCCTCGTTCACGAATACAGACATGCTTTCATGGACTTGAAATGTCCGAACTTGGCGAAATGATAAGTTTGCGTGAATTTGTGAACATACATATCATGAGATATCTCAGTGTTACTTAAACATGGAAACCCGACTTCAACGAAGCATTACAGAAATTGTTGAGACGTAAAAAAAAAATTCAATCGGTTGCTAAAGTTCCGTTCGCACCTCGGATATGTGTGAGCTAATAAATACTATGAAAAAACAAGGCTGTTAGCTGCGGGTACAGATGGAGGATGTATCGTTTATTTTCTTGTGGGTGGTTAGAGGGCGCCACTAGCAGATCCTACATCTGTACCCTCCTTCTCATCCTTTCCGAGCACTAAATAACCGTTATCGAGAAGATCGGGGATGTTCTTCTCTTTAACTTTAAAACAAATTTCGTAAGAGAACTGCACACCAAAAGACCCCTCCGACTCTTTGTTGTTTATGTACATCTTGTAGCAGCGCAAGCCTCGTCGTTGGTGATCTTGTGTTATCTTAAATCGTTAGGAAAACACGTTGTGTGACGTTCTGGCTTTGCGAGCGGACCACACACAGTTTACGTACCGAGAGCGTCGTGCGGAAAGTTAGGGAGTGTGCACACAATGAGAATCTGT
Organism: Aplysia californica; assembly: GCF_000002075.1. NCBI lineage: Eukaryota > Metazoa > Mollusca > Gastropoda > Aplysiida > Aplysiidae > Aplysia > Aplysia californica. Next base: position 512,018 of record NW_004797442.1, read on the forward strand.
GAAAGTCGAAAGGTTCTTGATCGCGCCTGCTTCTTGCTTGGTCACAAGTGAACTAAGTGGTCAGTGAGAGCGGGTCAACTTAGAATGTACAGCAGATGAAGAACGTTCCTGTTTAAAAGTGGATTTTGTTTTAATTGGGGGGGGACAGTATGTCTGTTCGTTGTACCAAATTTTGAACAATTTTTGTTTCGTATTTCGATAATGTTGTCCTGTTTCCCATTATCTTTATTTGCTTGACTCGGTTTTTTGTTTCGTTTTGGGGGGTTTTCGTTGTTGTTTTTTTGTTGTTGTTTTTTTGTTGTTGTTGTTTTGTTGTTGTTTTTTTGTTGTTGTTTTTTTTAACTCTTTTTGGTTTAGTTGGTTTTTAATTTTATGGGTTTTGTTCTGATTGTTTGTTTGAGTTTGTTTTGTTTTTTGTTGGATTTAAAAAAATTTTGTTTGCTTCTTTTTTATTATGTAGGAACCCTATAAAGATCTAAGGCATAACCCAGTTGTGAGAAAAAAACGGAAACTTGTGGAAAAGAGATGAAAAGGAGACATAAAAATAACGTCACTAGTACTAATGAGAACCTAAGATTGGAAATATATACGTGAGATATTACATCGCAGAAGAGACTTCGTCTTTCTACTACAGCTGCTCCTCATAAAAAAGAAACGAGTGTGTGGGTGGGGGTGGGGGGGCGTGAAGAGAAGTTGCTTCGAAATCTTTCAAAACTGATATCCTCAAAAGAAAGTACGTGGGTGGTTGGGGGGTGCACTCCTCTTTCCTGTCAAACATCCATCCGACTTAACTCAACTCCTTTTTGAGTCTGTTACTTTCTTGTAACACCTCTTATCTACGGCACATAAAAAAGTTATTGTGTTGCGAATACCGATATACTCTTACTGTATCTAAATCTAAATCTAAAAGAAAGTACGATTCTTTTGTCAAACGGCGTGACAGTACCATCTGGCCTTCAATGTACCCCATCATGTGTAGTGACTGCAAAGGGCACTAAAGATGAGCTAAGATCATTTATCAATATTTTAAAAGCTTCATCTAAATTACGAGTTCACGTCCTCTTTGTGAAAAATGATATGTCAATTGTCTATACATTTCAAGTTGTTCAAGACTTTCACGTTTCGTTAACTAAAATTTGCCCTTTCTCTATGTTGTTATGAGATATAGTATTGCTCTTTTTTATATAGTTGTTTGCTTTTTAGTTTTTTTGTATCCTCTGATTCCCTTTCATAAGAGTTTTTGACACAGAAAGAATGCAATACAAAACACTTACCTCAAAACCTCAACAGATCTGAACAAATAAGATAGACCTACGTGATTCCCCACCTTTTATGAAAATATTTTCTAATTATATATTGCTACACGCGAAGGTTGGATCTATAGTGAGATATTTTATACTTTTTACACCCTCTAAGTGTAGTTTTAGCCCCTGTACGTTTCGTCCTGCAGATATGAGGCAACTATCAAGTATGTCGTCTGGTCGTAAACTGTATCTCAGTTTAACTCCCCATTCACTCGCTAACCTCTTTGCTCACGCACTCACTCACTGACTTTTAATTATATTCTTATCTTATTTTCAAAAGTCAAAGGAAACTGTTTCTTACTGCTGATTAGACTGCTAATTCCGTATTTAATCACGTTTTTGTCATCTTTATATATAAACCACTTACCCATCCATCACCAGGTCATATCTGCTTCCGTTCGTCTTGCTCTTTGAATCACTCGTCTATATCCTTGCCCTCCACCCCACCCTCTCTGTTGTTTGTGTGGTCGGGTCATACATATAATCATAATTGGACAGATGACTCTTAACTCTTTATTAACTGAAATCAGAGAACAAAATAGTTAAGCAGGACTTCAGGACTTCAGATAATATGCCTTTGCCAGCATATCTTTTATTAACATCCCCGCTCGTCGACCTTCTAGGGTGAATTTTCTTTGCGTAAAAACATGTTAAACCCATACCTGATGAAAGATATCCAAGATAAAATGACCTATAAATGGGTAAAAACATTCGAACTTGTTTTATTGGGCGCTTGTCCTTGACAATCTCGCTAACAAACAAACACTTCTCACTTCCCCCCTTGCTTTTTTAAAATATATTTATGACACACCTGTTTAAGATAACCACTATTCTCCTCGACAACTGGTGGCCATCTTGGACAAAACGTTTCAAAACTAACCGCTGCTCCCCTTTTCCCGCTCTCCCCAGGCGAATCAACGACAACAAGATGGTTTGTGACTGTCACCTGGCATGGCTGGCGCGCTGGTTGAGGAAGAACCCGACCCTGGCGCTCTTCACCGAGTGCCACCAGCCGATGCATCTGAGAAACGCCGAGATCGCTGAACTGCAGGAGATTGACTTCAAGTGTGACGGTCAGTTTGGTAATCGTATTAACTCATTGAGGGCGTGCATTCTGTTCATGATTCGATAGTGTTTGATTTGGCACTGCTTTGGGGGCACTTTCAAAACGAAACGTAATAGTGTCGGTAGTTGGTAGCCTAGTGGTTAGGGGTTCAAGCCTCAGCTCGATCCGACATGATGTCCTTGGGAAAGGCACTTTACATGAAATTCCCATTTGGCTCGGTCCTTTCGGAGATGGACATTAAACTCGGAGGTCTCGCCTCATAAATAACCCAATAGTGTTGATAGAGGCATTAAACCAATACCATTTCGCCATTTTAAAAAAAGAAAGAAATGCAACTTCGCCATTCATTCAGATATTGCAGTTGTTGATGTTTTTTCTTTATATGAAACTTAGAATGGCAGGTAAAAAAAATGCAATTCTGTGAAATATGCAAATCTGGGGGGGGGGTTAAATTATCTGTATAAATATATTGGTTTAAACTGTGCCGTATCATTGCCTTTGATTCCTGCTGCTAACCGGGCATGATTATCACTGTGGCCACTACGCTCAAAATAAGTTGTTCCCATTTCGGCCCAGATTGTGGGATTTAAAAAAAATTGAATTTGGAATTTGTTGGGTTAGTCTTTTTTGTCAACTATTCCAACGCAGGTAAGGCATATAGATCTCAATAGAGGAATCCCCATCTTAAAAATTCCAATACGGGAGGTCCTGTTCTAAGTATGGTCAGTCATATAATTGTATTACTTTGTCTTTAGTAGAATACAGCAAAGATTTTTGTGTTGTCCAAAAACGATTCATTCAAGTGCTCCACTTCTTCATTGTTAGTAATCTAACCATTACAAAGAAGTGCTATTCTTTATCAAACATAATGAAGCACCGAAATACTAATCTAGAGAGTTTTGGGTACAGAAAAGTGCTCCTGGAAAAATAGTTTAGGGGAGCACAAGTTCAGATCTTAAGTCATGAATTTTAGTCTAGTACTAGTTAAAAGGGGAAACGTGTGCCAATGAGAGCTTGAATTGTGTTTTTTAATAATAAATTTTAACTTCAAAGAGAAGAGGCTGAGATGAGCAGGGAGACAACGAGGGTGGTAAGATTTTTTTTTTTGTTCTTTTTTTTTGTTTTTTGTTGTTTTTTTGGTCTAGGTCGTTTCATGGAGGTTTTTTCCTCGTTGTTGTTTTGAAGAGGTGTAATTTTGGGTATGAAGGAGGGGTGGGAGGTGATAATAAAAAAAGGAATTAATGATACTGATGGCCCGAGATGATAGCTGATCGCGCGGCTCGGGGTCTAGAGTCGTGCATTCCTTGCTCTGCAAGGGCCTATGGTCTTATCTCCTCTCCGTGAGTGATCCCCTGAAGTCGAAGGCAGAGCGCGCTCTCGGATTTTTTTTATTACTGAAGGAAGCGATGAGACGTGCGATTTCCGGCTTGAAGCTCTTGTACGTGTGGGTAGAGAGGAACCCTGGGAACGTCTTAGGTCTTTTTGGTTTTTAGTTTTTTATACTTACGTCTCTGTTCTCCCGAGGTTTAGTTTTATCTACTGGCTTTGTCTGTGTACTTTTGTTTCAATTATTCAATACCATAAACGTTAAAAGCAAATTCATTAAATCTGACTTCTTCACACTTGACTGACGAAAAACATACGTTTCATGTAATTCTTAACAATGGTTTACCAGAATCAAAAAGGTGGGGAAACCTAAAAAGCGCCTGTCAGGCATGTGGGAATTGTGTAGTATGTTCAAAACAAACCAAGTGCCACCAAGACATAGATACCGTTTGAAATATCTGCATAATGTTAAACGCAGATTTTTTTCTTACGGCATCTTCAAGTCTAATTGCAAATTTAAAAAACAGGGATGTAAAAGTTGGAAACATGACCAGAAAGCTCAATCTTGATTATAGGCAATGAAAAAATTTTACTTTCAAATAATGTAGCCTTTGAAGGGCTAATTTAAGGCAGAGGAAATAGGCTGTTTTGTCGTTTAGCTTCTTACTTCTAGAACGATGGAAATATACATTATGAAATCTAGGATTGGGCTTTTCCCCTACCTGTGCAGCTTTAAAGTAGAATAAGAACATCGGATTTTTGTTTCGTTTCATTCCAGTTTATTTTGGTGAATTTTAAGCAGCAACAACGGAGGTTGGAGAATAGCGGAAAGGGGGGAGGGGAGAAATATCTGCTTGAGCAACGTTATCCTTCCTAGCTTCAAAACATGACATTTCGCCACGGCAAATATAATGGTGGCTTCCCTTTTGCTTCTGCGGATTGGCTTTTTATGCCTTGAAATGCCTTGGTATGCGCCATTGTAGGACTAAATTACAGAATGGACGAATAAGATGTTGATCTTTCCTTTCTTTCTTTTGCAGCTACATTCCAGAACCGGCACTCCCTGGAGTGCATGGAGGAGAACTTGTGCCCCCGGCAGTGCCGCTGTATGGACGGGGTCGTGGATTGTAGAGACAAGGGCTTCACAAAAATACCGGACAACATACCAGAGAGCGCTATCGAGATGTAAGTGGAAAGTCTTTGTCCTTCTTGGTAAAAAGGGGTCGGAATTCCCCGCAGTACGTACATAGAATACGGGTATGATGATGGAGGAGGAGGAGGAGGAGGAGGAGGAGGATT
>NW_004797442.1:518013-520423 GCF_000002075.1 Aplysia californica
TTCTCTCTCTCTCTCTCTCTCTCTCTCTCCTTTTTCCTCGTCCAGTCAGTATGTCTCTCTCTCCCAATCTATGTATTTGAGAATGCGACTTTTTGCAAAGGTTTTTTCAAACTCTGGCCTGAAGGTGTTTATTGAAAGAACTATATCCTGGTTTGTTGCCCATTTAAAGGTTTTGTTTCTTTTCATGGTTTCCAAGTCGTTAAAATATACGTAATTGCAGAATCAATGAACAGAAAGGTAAAAAAAAATTCAGCACGATTTGCATTTCAATTACCAACTGCTTGTAATAAACACATACTAGATCTAAAGGCATTTATTTAATTACTAATTTTTTAGCTAGCAAATAAGATGGGGAATAGGGTCTATTCAAATATGATATCACCCGAGATATTTTATAGGCAGGGAGCTGAGGAGGAGGGGGGCAAGCGGTGTAACTGTTTCATAACCATCACTTGATAATAATACATCTGTTTACTGGTCTAAGTCACACGGGAGAGTGGGAAGAATGCTCTCTGAAAATAAACCACTAGATCTACCTTTCTTCGCACATGTCTTCGTTTTTCTTGCCGTCCCGTTAAAAGATAGTCATGAAAGAGCTGCCCTCTTTTTAAATCTGAATACTTTGTATTCACTCAACACCCCAGACCATGTGACTTTGGGTCACCTGAAAAAAGGCGGAAGCGCCAGTAGCGACAGTTTCGGCGACAGTGGTGTCGTGTTACTCGTTTGTGGAATAGCAATTTATGTCGGTATCTGCGGACATAAAGGCCTTTGTTATGAGTCATGGAGATAGGTTTATGTGGACATTAATGATTTGGACCTGCCCTACGTTCATTCACGCTCTCACATTTTACATACACCAAGGGTGCGGCCATACAACGACAGCGTTAAAGATTGGAAAAGTAAAGCTCATTGAATTTGTTTTTAAGAGCAGTTCGCGGACATTTGCCGGTTGTTCTTTGTTAACATAACAGAAGTGTTCATTTCTCTTGGTTTAAATATAAACACATATATACTGAGCTTTTTCTGTCTGTCGGCGGTTGTCTGGTTCCGTTTCGCAAGGTTGCGCAGGGATACAGACTCGCTTCCATTAAAAGATCCCAGGAAAAGAAACATCACTTCAATATATTATGTTATCCAAAGCCGTTGCGTTGATTGAGGGTATTAAATATTTCAATGTACGTTGACTCCTCTGAAAAGAGCTAAGTTATTGAAACTCTCCAAGTTCATAAATTCTTCTAAATTACCCCACAAAGGTTTCTGTATCTGCATGGAGTATTAATTTCAAATAGGGAGATTTAGTATTTTGTAGCACCCTTGATGTGCTTTGTCAAATGCATTTATTTTATTACCTGTGTATTCGAATGTTATGCTTTTATTAATGTAATAAAGTGAAATATAAAGTGAAAGATACTTACGAGTTGAAAGTGATATGCCCACATATAAAAACATGTTGGGCTTTGATGCCTTCATGCTTTACGATTTTCTGATCTCTTTGCAAACATTCTTTTACATCAAACTGTGTAAGGGAATTACCTCTAGATTGGTAGATTATGGAAAAATGAAGACACATATGAGTGGGGCGTACGGGTACCTTATGTTTTTAAAGTTTTATATTTATTTTTAAAGTTAGGGTTTCGATTGGACCCTCGGGTGGTCTTATGCTGTCTTTCACTTTGTGAAGTAGATTTTTGGGGTTGTCGAAATGTTTGAGTGTAGTGACAGTTACAACTTTTCTGGTATATTACAGAGTAAAAATATACTTGTGCCCCTTTTTACAGTTACGGCTACCCTTAGCAGCAGACAAAACAAAATGGTTTTACACTGATAATTTGTAATTTTAAGAATGACACCCCCCCCCCCCCCCCCCCCCCAAAAAAAAAACCACCTGCAGAAACATTGCTAGGGACAGGAAACTGAGCGATAAAATAGTTTATTAACTTAGTTTTCACTACTGTGGTACCCGTTTACCCTTGCTAGTCTGCCGATTGAGTTACAATCTTAGTGTAAAGCTATTCTATCCCATTTGAACCGCGTTTCGCTTTATGTGATCGCGTGCTTTCTTCACCAAGTTGTTAGGCTGGGAAGAGATTGTCTTGTCTATGTGAAGAAACGAACGAACTACATAATCCCTGTTTACTAGATATTGATGGAAGTGAGAATGACACCTGATATGGACGGGAACATGAGAACACCTGCTTCACCTCATGAAACAGAAACGGAATCGAAAGCTTCTTAGACTGCAGTAGTTAGCGGGATTAGGAACGTTTCTGCCCTGTACTTCTTCTAACCCTAACTCTTATATATAGCAACAAATACCAGCGACGCATCTTATTGTTTTATTTCCTCTTATCAGGGGCGAAGGCTGACTTGTTTGACACGGTAATCAAAGTGAAACGGGACCAGATAT
>NW_004797442.1:520523-536430 GCF_000002075.1 Aplysia californica
CACACACATGCACATACCCCATGGCACTGCACAAATCATTTTGGGTTGATAAAAGCCAGTCTGTTAGGCAGAGTAGAACAAACTGCTAAATTCTAACACAATTACGTAATTTCACATTTTCAAAGTAGTAGACACTTTTTAGAAAATAAAACAGATTGTATATGGAGATAAAGTGGGACTTTTTATGAAGAAATTAATCTGGGAATGGCAGTTGCAGAAAACTTATTAACTAGAGTTGTTCAGTTTCCATTGAAGAGTTTTAATAGTTGAGAAATGCAGCCGCCAATAGATGTAAAGGAAGACACACAGAGAAGAGAAGAAAGGGGCACGGAGAGATAGATAAATAGATAGAGAGAGGGAGAAAGAAATAAAGAGAAAAAGAGAGAGAGGGGAGAGACAGAGAGACAGAGACAGAGACAGAGACAGAGAGACAGAGAGAGAGAGAGACAGAGAGAGAGAGAGAGAGAGAGAGAGAGAGAGAGAGAGAGAGAGAGAGAGAACAACACGATGAGAATAGACTTGGGGGTGTTAGGTAGATTTCTAAGAAATGGGTTAAAACTGAAAAATTACGTAGGATTACTGACTAAATAAGCTATTCCCCTTTCCTGAACGCATGGAGAAAAAAGATCTCTACTCCCAACCACAAAAGCCACTCATAATCAAGTGCGACAGAGCCGGGTTTCATTCTCCTGTTCCTCCTTCCATCCTTAGCTTGAGCTCCCACCCAGTCAGCTGGGGGCTTTCCTTCCGACAGCGCCGTGTGGAGTATGTCCAGTGGGAGGGTCAGCCGTCTTGTGCCTGTCACTGGCATTTCCAAATACTGACCCCCCCTCAGACCCCCCGTCACGTGGGAACGCGAGAATCTCTCACATTCGGAGCTCGCGCCATGTCTGTTAAACTGTCCTAAGAATGTGATATGAAAAAAAACCCAACGAAGTGTTCTCTTGTGGGTGGTTTTTCTCTTTTGTTAACGTTAGGGTGTTAATTAATAGACAGGAAAATAGGAGTGGACAAAAAAAGAAAACATTTGCATTTTTCCTCAATCGCTTTGCCTATTCAAAAGCTGCTGGGAGTTTGCCATTTTGCATGATAAATGAGCGTTTTTGAAATTTGAATCTTTTGGTTTGTAAACAAGATATCAGCGCGTTTTTTTTATACAGTACGCACATTTAGATAGACCGACAAAGAGACGGACAGGTAGCATAAGCAAAACAGCCAGAATGGCAACTCTCCTTGGCGAGCATGTACACGCAGACTCAAACAAACATACACACACACACACACACATACACACACACACACACACACACACACACACACACACACACACACACACACACACACACACACACACACACACACACACACACATACACACATCTTTCTCTCTCGCTCTCTCTCGCTCTCTCTCTCTCCCTCTCTCTCTGTCTGTCTCTTTCTCTCTCTGTCTCTCTCTCTCTTTCTCTCTCTCTCTCTCTCTCTCTCTTTCTCTCTCTCTCAATAACATTCTCAACAACAAAACACCTTTGGTTAAGTGCAGAGCAGAGAAAAAAAGACTCCGTTACAAAACAAAAAGAAAGACGTAACAGTTTGCCATAAACCATCAAAAGTCTCTAAAAACGTCCTGTTTTAATGTCAGCATTCTAATGAAAGTATCGTGTTCCTTGCCAGTTCAGAGACCTTACTGTGTATTATTTAACTTCGTGACAATTATTGGTATGCCACCTTGTGACAATTACTATCCCGTCGCTGATTGTCTACCCCAGTTTACTTGGTTAGTCGATTTGGGAAGCATTCCATTAGTATTTGTCATGAGATTGCATTACCACCCCTGTGACCTAGTTGGGTGTGATTTGACCTGAGTTATTTGAGTCAAACGAGTATGTTATGTCGTCCTTTGCATAAAATAGCAATTTGATTTTTTTTTTCATAAGCCAACAGACCAGAGCAGTTCGCGGAAGTTTGTCCGGTGTTCGTGGTTAGCATAACAAAAGACATGAAACTATAATAACTATAATATATAAGAAAACGAGATATCTGAAGACGTCAATAGAGTACCACGCAGACCGACAATGAATTTTTTTTTTAAGATGTAGACCTAGCTTTAAAATACAGATAGCCAGATAAGCTTGCAAAAAAGTGTTCCTGCTAAAAGGGAGTAAACCAGAGAGTTAGACAGACAGACAGACAGACAGACAGACAGACAGACAGACAGACAGACAGACAGACGGACGGACAGACGGACAGACAGACAAACAGACAGACTAATACCAAATGTTGGATAAGATTAACATGACATGGTGGGAATGCTGAACCGATAAGAAACGGCCATCCTTTTTAGAGACATCGATGTTTGAGAACAAATAGCAGAAAGGATAGAAATAAATGTAAAATCGAAAAGACGAGAAGCAATTACTACACCCACCCCAACGAAAAGATTTCTTTCCGATGTCTCGTCAATTTTTTTCCACGGCACCAGCACCACTTAAAAGCTATTTCAAAGACCTGCCTGTGAAGGGTCAAGCTAATACATCTGCCCTGGGCTCCCATCCAGACTCGCTTTTTGCCCTGTGACTCGACCACAAACATCCCTGCTTAGTCTGTAATCAGTCCAAGGTGTCACAAGCATAGACCAGCGATCCGCCGTTAATGGTCTTCAAAATTGAAAGGCTTCAGTATTCACGCCAGAGATTAACTGGTTTCATGAAAGAGTCACCTCTCTTCGACGTGACGCGGGACATTTCACGACTAGACCGGAGGAACAGGAAGGGGTGGCCTCCCTGAGTCCGGTCGTTTAACTTCTCTCTATTAAAGCCTGGGCAAAGGTCGTTCCGAATTTAATTAGTGAGTCGACTGCCAAACCGCACATTGCCTTCGGTATATCGTTTTTCTACGGCGAAGAAAGAAGGCAGCCTGGGTTGACTTGTACATTTTGTATCATGATACTTTTAATATTGTCCACATTGTGTCTTACAGATATTCGGGGGAAGAGGGGGGTGCTTATATATTATTCTGATTCCCACTCATTTTGTTTTGATTATTTGTTAATCCATTCATTCCTTGTTTGTTCGTTTTGTCATTCATTCATTCATTCATTCATTCATTGGAACTAACAAGCCGACATTAACCACAGTGCTGAATTCATCGTCTGTCATCACTTCCTAGGTTGGTGTCCGAATTTATTATGCTGATGCTTTCTTTGTAATAGTTTTACCCATAGTGGTGCATGTTTGTTTTTTCTTTTTTTTATTATGAATCAGCAGTTCATGCACTCTGTGGAAACTCCTCTCTCTCTCTCTCTCTCTCTCTCTCTCTCTCTCTCTCTCTCTCTCTCTCTCTCTCTCTCTCTCTCTCTCTCTCTCTCTCTCTCTCTCTCTCTCTCTCTCTCTCTCTCTCTCTCCTTCTCGCTTTCTCTCTCTCTCTCTCTCTCTCTCTCTCTCTCTTGGCAATACACCATGTATACCCCTGGCAGAGTGAGTCTTGTCTAAACAATCATGATAGATTTGTAATAATATACCTGAAAGACTCCTCCGTCCTTTTCTGTTTCAGACGCCTGGAGGAGAACCACATCACACAGCTCCCGTCCCGAGCGTTTGCCGATCTCAGTAACCTTAAGAGAATGTAAGTTCAGAGTACTGCGATATGTCCTGTACTTTGATAAGGCATTGTAGATTGACTGGAGTTTTTGTGCAGCTTAATTGGCAGGCGGGGGGGGGGTGGAAGGGAGGTGTTAGAATCCGTGCATTTCTTGTATATAAAGGAGGTACCCAGTTCATAATGATTACAATTCTGAGGCCAAATTATTTGGTGAGCGAAACAAAGAGCATCTACGAAATGAAAGAAATATAATATTAAGCGCTATGTGATAGAGAGCATTTCAGAGGCAAAATTTTTAGACACCTTAAAATGGGATGGGCATTGAAATCGGGTGAAAGTTCATGGGTGTTTCAATTGTCTTAAAATTGTGTTTTCAAAAGGTCTCTATGACTGGCATCCCTTATTGTATAGTTACGATCGCCACCCATGCGTAGTTTTATTTTCTACCATTAATTTTCTTTTTTGTTTGTTTTTATTCCCAGAGATCTCGGAAAGAACCAAATCTCTTATATCGCTCCAGATGCCTTTTCAGGTCTCTACTCACTCAATTCTTTGTAAGTATGAGCTCGAATGCGACAATAGGCAACTGACAGGTTTCAGCATCGCCAACTTTTGAATTACATTCATTAACCTCTTTTGTCTTTGATGATAAGTGGAAATAATAAATAATTTTGTCTTCTGTCTTTCTCAAGAAATGTATGTTTCTTGTTCGCCTTTCATTTACCTAGTGTCAGAATTCATGTTTATTATTACTGCAAAGGTAACATTGCTGTTGACATTATCTCCCTGCTTTTGTTCCGTTTATCTTTGCCACTGTCTCCCTTGTGTCTCGACGTCTACAACATGTGCTGCTGAGTTGTCGCCCCGACTCTGCCCTTCAGTGGCTATGGCTATTGTTATGTTGCTCCTGTCAGATTCAACACGCTTACTCATTACTTTACAGTTTAGACACCCCTAAACTCTACTGTCAAACTTCGCTCGTTTTCTTTCCGAGAAATGTTCCATTACCAGCTGACAATGTCGTCATCATAATTTGTGCCAATAAAGGCAACACTATCATATAGTTTTAAAACCGTGTTTAACGTCCTCTTTCAAAGGAGTCTACATTACCTTTGGTTACCAATAAAATGCAAAATGTTTCATGCTTCATGATTTCACAATACTAGTGTAAATTGGTGTTGTTTTTACATAATAATACTTTTAGATATGTGGTCACTTGGGAATATCCGTGAGCTGGACACGTTAAACCGAATTCCACATGATCAACGTGGTGGCGACCGACATGTGCAAGTGTATCGGTTGAATTCTGCAGTTGTTTAGGCTCCTTATGTCGATGTACTCACACTATACCACAAACCATAATATAAATAAGGAATAATTACAATTATTTCTCTCTCTCTCTCTCTCTCTCTCTCTCTCTCCTTCTCTCTCTTTCTCTCCCTTTCTCTCTTTCGATCTTTTGCTGTCTCTTCATCTACTCTCCTCAACACCTCTTGGTGTGTTGTACGAATAGTCAAATATTTTGTGCATCCGGTCTGATAATCACTATTATGCCTTCGTAACTGAACCCTTTTTAGATATTTCTTCAAGACTAGGGTATTAGATCAAAACCACAGCTCCTTCACCGAGCGTTGAACACGGAGTCTTAAGTTTTTCCCACGTATACTGGTACGCTAATACATTTACATACAAATCACAAGTCTCGTAGATCCGAAGAGCTTACCAGCGTAAGGATAGATCATGGCGGGGTTCCACAGTATGCCTAAAGTGGTGCGAGATAATTTTTCTTTTCCGCTTGAAGTAAGGCAATCCTTACTAAGAAAGTCGTTTTCATATTTCTGCTTCACTCAAGCCCAGTGGCGGTGGGTGGACCAAAATTTGGGTGGGGCTTGGTTGCTTCCACCTCTTTACCACCAAATAATAAGCAATACGAACTGAACAGTGATGGTTTTTCTATACTCACGGTAGGCCACGGCATTTTGAGAACCATTCAAACGAGAAGAGTCACCTTTGTCGTCCATCTCTTTGTTCCAAGTATATTCTTCTTCATGGTGGGGACGAAGCCGTTTCCCCTCCAAATTTCTTCTAATTTCATCTGGTTCGACGTGAATACTGTTAAATTTCAGCGACACAAACATACACAAACAGCACTTCAAACATATTCCGTCTATGTACTGGATAAGGTTGTGTAGTCACGCGCGTGAGCCCTCGGTACAGCGTTATTTTTTTCTCATCTTCAACCTTTTAACAAGAAGAGTTTCATTAAAGACTGGCGTGGGAACGGGCTGATTCTTTGCTGATCCCTAACGACATTAGATGGGCTGTTAGGTTACTATAGTTGTAAGCGGTGACAGCAATGGTTGGATAAACGGGCAAGCCGTCAAGCTGATCACTGTGTGTTCATTGCGTGCGACCATAACGGTTTCAACTGCTTATTTCGTTATTTAAGAAACGTTAATTAACCAAGGGATAGAGTTGAGGTGGAACAGTCCCCAAGTAAGAGCGAATTTCGACTGGTTCCGGTAAGAATTAAACAAAGAGGAGTTCTGTATACTACCGTTCTAAGCTTTGTTTTATTGCCTTTTTCTTGAGATGAACCCCTGCCTTGCCTCTCGGACTACCTGAAAATCAGGAGTCTCTCTAGTCAAATAACAAGGTGCGCTTAGTTTCTCTTTGATTCTGACTAACAAGAATTGATTCTCTCCACAGGGTGCTCTACGGTAATAAAATCAAAGACCTCCCCCCTGGCGTGTTCACGGGCCTGTCTTCTCTTCAGCTACTGTGAGTACTCGCACACCCATCTCGTTCCGGGTAGTTAGAGGAGATGAACAGGGTTATGTCTTAGTGGATACAGCAGGGATCAGAGAACCGGTCCGGAAAATGGGACAAGGGAACGTGTTACTTTTTTGTATTTCTAAACATCTCTCGATCTCTCCCTACCTCCCCCCTCCCCCCCCTCTCTCTCTCTCTCTCTCTCTCTCTCTCTCTCACACACACACACACACACACACACACACACACACACACACACACACACACACACACACGCACACCACACACACACACACACACGCATTCTCTCTCCCCCCCCCTTCTCTCTCTATCTCTCTCTCTATCTCTCTCTTTCGGTGTGTTTGTGTGCGTGTGTGTATGTGTATGTGTGCGTGTGTGTGTGTGTGTGTGTGTGTGTGTGTGTGTGTGTGTGTGTTTTCAAAGAGAGACAGAGAGAGACAGAGAGAGACAGAGAGAGACAGAGAGAGACAGAGAGAGAGAGAGAGAGAGAGAGAGAGAGAGAGACAGAGAGAGAGACAGGGAGAGAGAATGGGGGGATTGTATGATATATCTGTTGATGTTCTTTGTTCATGTAACTTTTTGATGAGATTGAAACATTGCAAAGGGTCAAATTGATATGATATGCTGTTTTACAATTTATGGTGATGGTGTTATTGTTTTTTTATTCCATGTCCCAGGTTGTTGAATGCAAACAAAATCAACTGTGTTCGAGTGGATGTCTTCAAGGACTTGGAAAACCTTAATCTTTTGTAAGTACCTTGTGTGGACACTAACCAGCCACACAAAAATAAAACTTGTTTTGGCGGTTTAAAAAACGAAATTTTTATAGCAGTGCCTATCAACCCTTTATATTCAGCACCCATTTTTAATACCGGTACCTTTAAAAGGCTAAAAATTTCGTACAGCCCTTCTCCGCGTATTTCCAAGCGGGGCAGTAGATACAACTCCAAGTGATCCCCACTACCCACCAAAATTACAAAATAGCCTCCTTGTGGGTGATATCAGGTTGGCAAGCACTGTTTCAAACGTTCTGTGAGTTCTATTATGTACTCAACACGAACGAGTTTGTTTTTTTTGGGGGGAAGCAGACAAGAAATTTTAACGTTCATAAAAGGAGCAGTTGTATCGGTGTTCACAAAAGCAGTGACACCTGTGACAGTAAAAGAATAAAACTACAGATCTTAGTGAGAAGGTCTTGTTGCTTTAGTTTTTTTTATGTTTGTTTGTTTTTTCCTTGCTTTGTTTTGTTTGTTTGTTTGCTTGTTGTTTTTTTTGTTTGTTTGTTTGTTTGTTTTTATAGGAGAGACTCAATGCAAAATGCCATCATTATACCAACACTCATTAAGCATTATTTCTTCAGGCAGAATGGGAAGCGACAAGTTTTCTTCGTTTTGTCGTGCTCCTAAAAACCATTACAATTTCCTTGCGTTTTTAAAATGAAAAATACATTTCAAATAGTCATATTTGATATATCACAATTTAAAATTGATGTTATATTTTTACCTGCCCTGTTAGCAAGAAAGGGAACTTTTCGCAACTTCATCGCCAACTGCCCTTATGAACGAACACTAGATCTATGTAGGCCTATATTTCTATTTGGTACAGCTGGGCTACAAAAATAACAGCTACTTCACGTTCTTATCTTGAATTGGGCGCTAAGGTTACTTGATGGTGATCTCCCCCGGTCCGGCAGGCGAAGAGTTAAGTGGCTTTGGAACCCCTTCGTTCTTTGGGGGCTGGAGGCTTGGAGTGGCCTCCCATCCAGGCTTTGGTGCAACTTCGAACACCAGGCGAAACAGATCCCCTCAGAATTACGAGAATGTCAAAAAAGCTCGGTTCCTCTCAAGTGGCTTCGAGTGGCTGTTTAGGGGGGTTAGCCGGTAACTGAACGGTGTGAGGAAACGTAGAAATCGTTGAAGTAGAAGAAAGGCTTGTTTGTGACACCGCCTGAATCGCGTGGGACTAGGGATTCTGCGCTTGAATTGAAGGCTTATTAATTTTTAGGGGGATAAGCCATGCTCAACTCTTATTGGTGCGGACGCCAAAATAAAGTTAATGGCTCCAATTTGTCTTCACGGTTGTATTCATGTTTATGTGTTCATTGCACTCTGCACTGACCTTTGGAAAGTATTTTCTTGTATATAGTGGTAGTTGAGATTTACCCTTGGTGTTTTGTATTATGAGTACCGTTGTCTGCTTTTAGTCTTCTTTTTGTCATCTAAGTAAAGTCTCTGAATCTGAACATTGGGTTGTGTTCTTTTTGTGTCTGTATATTTCTGTTGCTTCTGTTGTCACTTTTTATTCTTGTTGTATACTGTGGTTGTTGTGTGCGCAAGTGTGTGTGTGTAGGGGGGGGTGTTTGTTGGGGGGGGGGGGGGGGGGGTTGGGGGGGGGGGTGCTGTTAGTTACCCGTTAAGTTCTCTCCCTGGAAAATTGACAATGAGTTGTGTTTATTCATCATAGGTCAAATTTGTAGATCTCGTTAACTGATTTGTTAGTTACTTGCATGATTGTTTGTGTGGCTGAGTATCCATTGCCTTACAATGGTCATTCTTCGTCATGTCATTGTGTTAAACATGTTAACAAGTCCATGCAGTCGATCATTCTTGTTTTCCATTTTGCCTCTTCAGATCCTTGTATGACAACAACATACAGTCATTAGCGAACGGAACGTTTGATCCACTGGCAAACATCCAGACAATGTAAGTTTTATGTTACCTCAGCACCGCCTTCTGTAATCCCCAATGCATGGAATAATTAACTGCAAATGAGTTCAGACGAGAGATAACAACGTCCAGCACTTTGAGCTGTAGAAAGCCTTCACTTTTGAGATACTTAAACTGGTTAATCAATCGATTTATGGTGGTCTGTGATTCATGAGTTGTTTTTACTCTTTGCCGTTCAGAAAGTATTTACAATATACTCTCGGCTGTACTAAAACTTCAACCAACTGATGCTCTTTGTAGTTTTAACTATGAGGAATAAATGACAAAAGGTGGTACGTTTATTTGTTTTTTTTCGTATGGTATCTGTATGAGTACAGAGGTGAAATTTCTGAACATCTGATAAGAATTTTGACAAATTTCAACCCCCGGCATCTGTGTTGTGGACGTTAAGCACTTGGCTGTCCCACGCCAAAGTCCTGAGTACCATTCCCGTGTGGGGAAACTTTTTTAATCTAGTATCTCGATCTTTCTGTTGGGACGTTGTACCCGTTCATCCCAAGTGACAGAGTCAAAGCCCACCTCCTAAATGATCTTAGTTGCACAGATGGGGGCTTAAAAAACACGTACATAAAAAACGAACCGAAATTCAAGACTAATACAGATACTGTGGGAAACTTGATACCTTTTTCCTACAGACGCCTGTGCAAACATGCCTGCTCTTTGGCCAATTGTCACACACGAACAGTGTTTGTCCCCTTCGAAGATCAATTCAGACACACAAGATACCTAGGAATGTGACTGAGATGATATACACCAACTGGTATCTTTTTTGACCGGCGTGTATGGCCTTGGTCTGAATCCGAAACGGTTCATATCTTAACGTATATTGTTGTTTGGGAGTTGTTAATCGCTCTCTGCCTTCTTGGCTCTGTTCAATGAGAGATGGACGTTAGAAATAGATTATGGGTTTAATATTGTATTTGGTCCTACGATGATAAAGAAAGAAGAGAGGGGTTGAAGCCACATCACATCATAAGAATACGAATATCGCTCTCGGAGCAGCGTAAGCTTCATCATCTAACATAAAACATAAAATGACAGTATATTAACAGCAACATTTACGCGACAATTTCGCACACGTTCCCGTACCTGCGTGAACAACAAGGAAAAGAAAACGCTCTCGAATGTAATTGGTGTCAAGAGCTGGTGCCTCTGGCTGGAATATGATCTTTATTGCCGAAAAACGCAACTCTGCAACATCGGCGGCTGTGGTGGCTTTATCTGTCATATCATGCGCACTTAACGTGAAAGAAGAAAATTAAATTTGCGACGCTTCGTTACTTGGGTCCTGCAAGCTCTTCTCCAATAAACTTTGTCGCTTGGCGGCCTGTCTTAGGAGAGGGGTGGGACAGAGAAAGGAATGTTCTTTTTTATGGTTTTACGGGCGGATCTTCTTTTCGTACACGTGACTTGCCTGCTCTCGGTAAGTTTTTTCAGATTTACGATCCTCGCTGTTCATTTTAACTTAAAAGCATGGCGGGTAGGTTCATCAGCCCAGCTTATACCGGTGGGGTTAGCAGTAGTCAGCGTTAACAACAAATTACACACTTTATCTTGGGACACCAAACAGCATTTTGATTAACTCATATCATTATTATTTCTGTGCAGGATTTTGTTTTAGTGGGCCCCTACTGATTTATCCGTACAAAGGCAAGCATCGTGCATAGAAATAAATGTGTGTGTGTGTGTGTCTGTGTGTGTGTGTGTCTGTGTGTGTGTGTGTCTGTGTGTGTGTGTGTGTGTGTGTGTGTGTGTGTGTGTGTGTTCGTGCGTGCGTGCATGGGTATGTGTGTCGGAGTGATACAATAGGGGGGGGGGGGGAGTAGACGGGTAGGGGACTATTTGTGCCAGCTAGATAATCTGTTGTAGGATGATCTCGCACGAAGAAAATGTTGAAATGAAAGGAAAGGAGAGCAGTGACTTGTTTCCTCTGGCAGGTTGCACACATCACATCACATATTTGTAGGGATAAAAATGTAAAGAAAAATTCTCCCCCCTCCCCCCCAACCTCACCAGGCCACCCTCTTCGGACGTTTTTATTGCATTTCTCTGGAAAGAGGAAGGAAGGTTGGTACGTATGCCGGCCAACCTCACGGTCCGGCTATTTCTGTATCCCTAGCCCACGATGTTAGCAATATCAAAATACACTCAATCATATAATATACCCACGTAAACGCCATAATAGTCGATCTTTGTCTCTTGGAGGAAAGGGGGGGGGGGAGGGTTGTGAGTTGGGGTTTTTTTAAACAAATTTCCTTTTTATTTAAATCGTTGCTTAACTGAATAGGACACTTTTTTAAGTTTTCTCATAGAACACAAACGTAAGATCTTCTTTGTCAATTTTCGGAGGGAGTAAGGTTTTGGTTTTGAGGACGTAAACCCGTTTCATACTGGAAATGGCAAGGTGGGGAGGGGTTTAACAGTTGATAAACGACGATGTGGAGACAGAAAATCGCCTATGTGATGAAAGAAATGAATGAAAATCGGCCAGTAGCTTTCTTTAATCACATTCGTCGAATAACATCATCCTCATCAGTGCTTTAATCCAAGCGAGGAAGAGAAATAGCGTTCAAAGACATTATTCTAGGGCACTTAACATATCACAAGAGGTTTTATTTCAGGTCGTTCAATGACGAGAGATTGGTGTGAGAATCGATGGCCACCCTGAAAGCATGAAAAATAGACACTAAGACTGGATGAAAAGAACACTCAAGAGAGTAAATGGCTCAATAAACAGTCCGTCTTACGGAAAAGGGCTACAAACCAGAGCAACTTCGCGAGCGCATTAGCTTAGCCCTGGCTCCACAAGACGATTTCCTCAACGATTTTCTCTATCCCCCGTTACTGCCTGGGTCTCGTTTTTCGGTTGGTGGCTTTGGTGTTTCGCTTTTACTGAACTGATGAAGGTGGGGTTTAAATAATATGAGGGGAGGACGTCATTCATTTGGATCCAACCCGATGTTTGAGATAGACATATCAAGAACCGGGACAGCGGATGAACCGGAAACCTCGTTCCTATCAGTCTCGCGTGATTTCCCTTGGGAAACTTCGACAAGAATCGTATGCAAATGAATTAGCTTCAGTCGTTGGCTCTCGATTTTTTCCTCTCTCTTAAGGAATACCTAGCCGTTTCTGGTACCAGCAGCTTTTGTAGACTACATTTATTTTGGCGATATCGGGATTTCCTCTCTGGGGACGCATTTGCAGTTTATTTCAAAGCACAGTTAATCATTGACAGTGAAACAAAAACATAGTGTGTTTGCGCCTAGCCTCTCTTTGCTTAACGCGTAGTTTCTTTAATGCATTCATTCATTCGTTTATCTATTCTTTTATTCCTTTACTTAAGTATTTATTCATTCAGCTCTTCTTCATTTTTGCATAATGCTGTTCTTCCATTCTCTCATCTTTTGGCATTGGTTTTTTTTTGTGGGGTTTTTTTGTGTTTTCTTTTTACTTGTTCATTAAACATTATAATATTATCAGTTTTTTTCTAGAAAAACTGTTTTTGAATGTTTCTATCCCACAAATAGAAGTCAAAATGAACTCCATCCCAACTTGCTTGTATGTGCGTATGTGCATGTGTGTGTGTGTATGTGTGTGTGTGTGTGTGTGTGTGTGTGTGTGTGTGTGTGTGTGTGTGTGTGTGTGTATGTGTGTCGGGGGGGGGGGGGTCAGAAGATGAAACTAGGCCACCCGAAGTAGGTCATACCAGCTAGGCCAATCTTCCTACCTTTGAAACATTGCCGTCGGGGAACTCCAAGTCCAAGAATAGGGCATGAATCTGTATCCTTTCGTTCGTTCTTAAACTACAGTTACCTCAAGTAGCAGACGTGTTCTTTCTTCCCAACTTCAAAACAGAATACTGTTTATTGTCCTTGTAATTGTTGTTATTACTGTTGTAACTTCTGCTGCTGCTGCTTTTGTTCTTGTGGCCGTTGTTGTTAAATGCCCTGCTTAACAAAACGCAACGAATGTTTCGAAGATCGGGCACTTATTATAATGGTCCCAAGATATGCAGCGGAGCCATTTCCAATTATTACAGGAATGTTGAAAAAAATAATTTGGTCGTAATACTGAATGGGAGCTCCAACTTCCACATGACTCACAAGTACGCAAAAAAATGACGTTTTGTCTTATTTCTGTAATGACAGCATGTTACTATTGTTACTTTTTGGGGTTGGTTTTATATGCATTTACAAGAGTATTTTTGACGAATTAATTAGAAGAATTTTTTAATTATTTTTTTGGAAACAAAGACAAAACGGGTCGAAACTTTACAAAATCGAATGGACACTCGTGATCATATTGGACTGCTCTGACCGACCCATGTTCAAATTCCTATTGGGAAAATTCTTTAACTTGTGGTTTTCGGGGGAGGGGGGAGATGGGTGTAGTTTTCGTTGATCGCCACGCGCGTGACCCCATTACTACAGGAGATTAGCCTCAAATCAGAGGTATCACGATTTGGACAACGTTTCTATATTAAAAAGGGTGTTCACCCCACAACATGCGACTACAAAGATGAAATAGTGACAGCCTGCAGATAGTACGCTATTTATACGACTATCAAGAAAAAGAGGCAGACATTCAAACGGAATACGCGATAATTCTCTGCACAAAAAATGAACCTCCCAACGCCATTTTGCTGTATGCTATCGGCACTGCTTATTTCGGACACTCCACTATCATTATGAGCCATTAAACACAGACCACCTTTTGCGCATGTCCGCTCCACGCCCGCCCCTGACGATGGACGAGTGCCGGGCACCCTAGGAGCTTTTTCCGCCGTCTGTTTACACAGGTCGTGTCTGTGGGATGTCCGTCCATCAGTCCTTGGACAGCGTTTAGGCGGGATACATGCTTGTCCGATTTTGTGGAATTATATATATGCATGATAATCTCGATTGGTGTTATATCTGCTTTTTTCTGAATATATTGTATGACTGTACAGAATTCTACTTATTTAGGGATGGTCTTCGTCGTTTTGTTTTTCTTGTCAGGTCCCATTTCAAAGAAAAAACAGTACGGTTCAATCCATACTGCGTAAACGTTGGTAGTGGTTTATGTGGGCCTTAGAAGTAGTAATGGTGCCAAGGTCATACCACGGGCACTTGGAACATATTGTCAGCCTTTAGCTTGTTCACTTTCGTGTGTCTGAGTTTTAAAAATTCTAGCTCATTTATAGATTTACCAATTCACATAAACGTTGTGTGGTACTCGAAAATCTTGATTCAGTAATAAAAATTGTTCCTATATGGGCCATATATAAAACTCTACCGCCCTTTGGGTCTATATTCAGGATCATTCAATAAAGGATTTACAGTAACCTTGTTTTCAACTTGCTCATTTTGAGACGACACAACCCTGCCCCTGCATTTCTATGTAGGCTTCAAGATTTGTTTCCTAGACTGTCTAGACCTCATCAAGTGAGTCTCGAAAAGTACTCACCCGTCTTTTG
Source organism: Aplysia californica (assembly GCF_000002075.1). Taxonomy (NCBI): domain Eukaryota; kingdom Metazoa; phylum Mollusca; class Gastropoda; order Aplysiida; family Aplysiidae; genus Aplysia; species Aplysia californica. The sequence goes on from NW_004797442.1 coordinate 535,098, forward strand.
GGCCGGCTTTCATAGGCGAGTGTTAAAGTGTGTTATTGATCAAATTAGGTCTAATCCTTATGTTTTATTTGTATGCAGTAAATCTCCTATTAATGTTTTACTCGCTTTAGGCTACATCAAAGAAAAAGTGTCGGAACTTGGTTTGCAGTGACCTCCATAAGTAGGCTTTCAGATTCTGTTGAACATCCAACTTTAAGACCCGCATGCAAATTTAAACAGAGCGAATTGCTTTTATATATCTTCTTTAAACTGTGTTCAGAGGAAAGGGAACAGGCTATTGTTGTTTGTTAAAAGATAATGATTGCTTTTTTTCCCCATCTAAGATAATATTTCCAGGAAGTAGCATTATGAGCACCACAGAAAAGACGACGATAAACTAGTGGTGACGGTTAGACTACATAATATATGCCTACATGTATAACTTGATAAATTAGCACATTTTTAGGGTCTGATTTTCTGCTCTGACAGACCATGCAAACCCGACTGGTCGGACAAGTGCACACACCACACTGCTATAATTCAGGCATGTTGTGCCGGTACGGCCAACATTCGGAATATGACGGAGCTCTTTTATTTTAGAAGTTTTAGGGAGCCAAGTTGCTCCGGAAGTAGAAGCTTTCCTGTGCGCGCAGTCGAATATACTACGGTATCCGTCTTGTTATTTGTTCTGTAGTTCATAGGTATGTCTGCCGAAGTGTTTAATATGTTCATATTTCCCATGTAGGTAAACATTTTCAGAACGAAATACCTATATTAAATTAAAAACCAACAAGTATCGGGTTGTTTACGGCTCAATAGTACTTTTAAAAATTGTGAATTCATCGTATAAAAACTGTTTCTCACGCCGGCGTCTCTTATGGGTTAAGTTCTTCGACTTGCATGCCAAGGATGTGAGTTCGATTGCCACAAGGAGAAGATATCTCTCCGTCTTCCAAGTGGGATCCCATGCAGCTCGGGTTGGCCCAGGCAGACAAAGTCGAAGCATTCCGTCTCCTAAATCCCCTCAATAAGTCTCTCTGGGAGCGTAAACATTTTGTAAATAATAAAAAATGCTCCACTTGAGCTAAAATACAAAATGGTCAAGAAAAGTAGGTAAGTTCAATGTAACTGACAATCTTTTAGAAAATACATTTCCATAATATTTAACTGTTTTTGACAGGATGGTATGTAATTTATTTTACAAGTTTGTTAATTATTCAAGAGAGCTCTTTTTGGTTGACAGATGGGAGTACTGCAGTGGTTGCTCTGTTCATGCATATTGTTCCTCTAAAAAAGCTGAAAGCTATGAAGGCTTGAAGTCCAAGCGTCTTCTCTGTCCGTAATGATAATAATA
>NW_004797442.1:537474-540162 GCF_000002075.1 Aplysia californica
AGACAGTCAGAGACAGACTCTGTGTGTGTGTGTGTGTGTGTGTGTGTGTGTGTGTGTGTGTGTGTGTGTGTGTGTGTGTGTGTGTGTGTGTGTGTGTGTGTGTGTGTGCGCGCGCAAAAGAGACAGAGAGACAGACAGACAGACAGACAGACAGACAGACAGACAGACAGACAGACAGACAGACAGACAGACAGACAGAGGGAGAGAGAGAGAGAGAGAGAGAGAGAGAGAGAGAGAGAGAGAGAGAGAGAGAGAGAGAGAGAGAGAGAGAGAGACTGCCCCACCACAATTGTCGTTGAGTTGGAGTGGGTGGAGAAACTGACTTCTTGTTGTGGTAGTCGAATCGGTCCCCTCTGTAAATTCCGCACTGCGGTGAACTGTCAACAGTGAAAAACAGAAGCCCTGCAGTGGTCATTAAATCAAGAGCTACCTGGCGCCTGGACGCACGAGAATGTTGTGTGAGCTCAATTTATGCCCACGCACGCAAGGTACAATCTTGTTTCCAGGTTGTTGAAATGTCGCGCCTTGAAATTTAAACTAAACTTCTGAATCCCGCCCAGCTGGAGTTAAAAACATACGTAAGTGAAGAAGTATAAAACTCAAGCAATGGGCTCGTCTTTGCTGACAGATTTAGGAGCCTGAGGCAAGTTGGAAATGAAACAGTGCACTGTTAAGTGTTTGAAAGAAGAGCAAGGTTAGAGACACATCCTTGTGGTATGTGCACTTGCAGGGAAACGGTCATGTAGGAAATAAAGGCAAAACGTTGAGCATGGCCTGCACAAAAAATCCCATAAAAAATGCATGACAAAGTTTTTGTTCTCAGTCCATAGGCCTATGCTTCACTCCTTTACTTGTTTCGTTTTCCTTGTCGACTACGCGGAAAATGAAAGTGTCGAGGCAAGGGTTCCTTTTGATTTATATAAACGCTTTGCACTTGGAGCCCATTGAAAGTCGTTTCATTGTAAGTGGCAGTTTTGTGTGTGTGTGTGTGTGTGTGTGTGTGTGTGTGTGTGTGTGTGTGTGTGTGTGTGTGTGTGTGTGTGTGTTGGGGGGGGGGGTACACGCCTTTACTGAGAAACAGACTGCAACATCCTTTGACTTAAACTTGTCTTGCCCTGCAGTTCGTAAGCTAAACTGTTTAGATCGTCGGTAACGTCGCAATAATACGATAGTTTGTGGGCGATCTACACGCATTAGTTCTTCAAAGCAATGCACAATGTTCCTTCTGTATTCGGTTATAGTTTCACCTGAGTACCCCGATGTCATTAGTGCCTCCGAGGTTTCAAGCCTGGATCATGACAGTAGTTGTTAGCCACAAATTCTGGTCTGTTTCTCTACAAAGGGTATACAGAGTTTAGCATATATCATGGAAGACAGTATTGCAGGCGAATTGCAGGCGAATTCCCAACGAGGTACTCCTGAATTTATTTTGTTTGAGAAGCTAAGTTCCTCAACGCTGTTTGTTCTGTTCTGTTAAAGTTGAACTTAAATCGGCGAAAAAAGCCTTGTGGTAGTCGTAGATATCTGAAACATCGTAAGCGTCTGCAGTGTGTAGGCCAGCGATGGACGTTTACTGGCTCCACACTCCATTTGTAAAAACCTGAAATGTCCTTAGCCCATCTTGGCTGTGGAAAATGGGGAAGCTCAAAGGTGATTACATTGCCTTTCGTGCTTGTGACGCTAAGGCAAGACATTTGAATCGTCGTGAAATGTGTTTTTGTTTTTTGTTGGCGTTGTTTTTGTTTTGTTTTTTTGTTGTGGTTTTTGTTTTGTTTTTGCTTTTGGTTTTGGTTTTGGTTTTTTGTGGGGGGGGGGGGGGTTGGGGGGTGAGGGGAGGACCACACTGGCACAACTAGCTCACATCGAAAGAGATGTGTGGTACGATACAACTGTTCTTTTGCAACTTACCATCATTTACAAGAAAAGGTTTGAAGAAAAATTTTGTTTTGTATTTTTGTGTGTTGGCTGTTTGTAAATCAACGTTCCGTATGGAAAAATGAAGTGGATTTATGTCAGCTTAATAATAACAATAATAATAAATGGCATTTATATAGCGCTCAACCTTGCTTAAAGAACACGCAGGCTCTGGGCGGTTCGAATGTATTTTATCTTCATGGATCAAACTTTCTACCCCTTTTTTCATTCCGTTTTCAGTCACCTGGCAAGGAACCCACTTATCTGTGACTGCAACCTGAAATGGCTGGCTCACTACCTTGAGAAATACCCTGTAGAGACGAGCGGTGTGCGCTGCCTCACGCCCAGACGGGTACGCAAAAAGAAAATCAGTCTGCTGAGACCAGAGAAGTTCAGATGCAAAGGTATTTAATTTGTGTTCAGTTTTGGATCGAAATCGAATAGTGTCGCTTTCTCTCTCTCTGTCTCTCTCTCTCTCTCTCTCTCTCTCTCTCTCTCTCTCTCTCTCTCTCTCTCTCTCTCTCTCTCTCTCTCTTTCTCTCTCTTTCTCTCTCTTTCTCTCTCTCTCTCTCTCTTTCTCTCTCTCTCTATCTCTCTCTCTCTCCTACTTGTTACTTTTTGCCTGTGTGAAGGACGGACATCACTGCACAAGGGGAATCCCCATAAGCGCTCCGTCCCCTGAAGAAGCACATTTCGAAGTGTGTAGATGCTGACGGTTCCAAGCAATGGTTGATTCCAAAGCCTTCTGCTCATCCCACTCTCTCCTTTATGTCC
>NW_004797442.1:540262-542125 GCF_000002075.1 Aplysia californica
ACCACACTGGCACAACTAGCTCACATCGAAAGAGATGTGTGGTACGATACAACTGTTCTTTTGCAACTTACCATCATTTACAAGAAAAGGTTTGAAGAAAAATTTTGTTTTGTATTTTTGTGTGTTGGCTGTTTGTAAATCAACGTTCCGTATGGAAAAATGAAGTGGATTTATGTCAGCTTAATAATAACAATAATAATAAATGGCATTTATATAGCGCTCAACCTTGCTTAAAGAACACGCAGGCTCTGGGCGGTTCGAATGTATTTTATCTTCATGGATCAAACTTTCTACCCCCTTTTTTCATTCCTTTTTCAGTCACCTGGCAAGGAACCCACTTATCTGTGACTGCAACCTGAAATGGCTGGCTCACTACCTTGAGAAATACCCTGTAGAGACGAGCGGTGTGCGCTGCCTCACGCCCAGACGGGTACGCAAAAAGAAAATCAGTCTGCTGAGACCAGAGAAGTTCAGATGCAAAGGTATTTAATTTGTGTTCAGTTTTGGATCGAAATCGAATAGTGTCGCTTTCTCTCTCTCTGTCTCTCTCTCTCTCTCTCTCTCTCTCTCTCTCTCTCTCTCTCTCTCTCTTTCTCTCTCTCTCTATCTCTCTCTCTCTCCTACTTGTTACTTTTTGCCTGTGTGAAGGACGGACATCACTGCACAAGGGGAATCCCCATAAGCGCTCCGTCCCCTGAAGAAGCACATTTCGAAGTGTGTAGATGCTGACGGTTCCAAGCAATGGTTGATTCCAAAGCCTTCTGCTCATCCCACTCTCTCCTTTATGTCCCGAATGAAATCTGCGCTTTTTTCTCCCGCGATGCGGTTATTTGGTAAGTGAATATTTCACAAAATGCAGAATCTCCGAAGAACTAAGGTTGCTGTGTCTGTACCTCCAGTCTCTGAATTGGATATTTCCCTAGCGTGAACAACCATTGTTTTATATTGAATCACTGGAAAAAGCATGTGTCAACTGCTGACTCGAAATGACGTAACCTAATTCCGAAAAAGCTTCTTTTTTTCTGTCTGCTTGAGTTGTTATGACTCAAGAGGCGCCACCATATTGATAAGCTGATGTAAAAAGCGAGACACAGATTAACATAATATCAACATCCACCGGGAAATACGAAGAATAAATCACGCCCAGCATCATCAAGCCAAGAATACGATTCCATAAATAAAAATACTAGGGGGGTTCTGAGTAAAACTAATATTTCTTTACAGCTCACAGTATTGATTATGTTAATATTTTAATGAGATTGTTGGACGAATTCTGGGACGGTGTTCTTTGATGAAGATTTCATTGGTATCTTGTGATCATGGTGGCATTAGTGGAGAGGGTGAGAAAATCAATAATGAGTCTCTGCTCGTTTGGTTTGATGACTGGGCGAAGAAAGACGGAGTTAGGCGGAAGAAGAAAGCTTTATTGAAGGTCCTAGTGTGTGATTTTAGTCCTGCAAATGTTTACGTGCTTGTTTACGTATGTGAGCGGGTCTGTATTTTAATTCTAAAGACACACGGGTAAATCATACGGGTTTTTTTCTGGCCTTTCGTTTCATTCGTTCACTGCCTTATGCCTTTGACCCTGATCAATAATATTGTGTTGCCATCCTTTGCAGCAGGTTGTTTGTTTGAACCACTGGTAGGTTATGCTTTCTTTTCTCTCCCTCTGTTATTTCCATCTGGTAGTCTCGTTGTTCCGAGTGCTAAATAGTCATCATCGAGTCGATATGTCTTTTTTTACACGAACCCAAAAATTGAACAATCCCAAGGTACGAAACTTCAAATTTGTATTACTCACTTTCGATATAGAAGAAATTAATCTCTCTTTTCCCTCTCCCTCTCTCTCTCTCTCTCTCTCTC
>NW_004797442.1:542225-545615 GCF_000002075.1 Aplysia californica
ACACACACACACACACACACACACACACACACACACACACACCATTCTGCCTCTTCCATGCATCCATCCATCTATACAAAAGGCATTTTTCTTTGACTGGCGAAGCACTTGATTCCCTACTTGGAATCACGAGAGAAAATGCTCTCTAGATGTAGGGGAAAATTTGACCCCATTCAGATTCGAAGTGCAAACGTTAGCCAGGCAGATGGAGTCTGTGCCCCACTGCGTCACCATAGGCAGCAGAACAAATGTTCTACTTCCAAAAATGGCCTTCAGTTATATTTTATTGTATGGATCTGACAGCCTTTTAAACACTGTCAAGTCATTTGAACAAAAAAACCCACCCGAATTAAATATCCAGCTCCGAAATGTCTTAACCAAAACGATCAAAAGCCTTGAAAGCTAACAACCACACCCCTCCTCTCCCTCCGCAAAATTGTTAATGATAACTGTCTTTTTGGGCTTTCCTATCACAATCATGGGCACAGTTGTCTTACCATGTACGATAGCAGCCGAAGAGAGCAGTGACACGAGCATGGTTGAGTCATTAAGTACGAAGACAACATTTCTGGAGAAAAAAAAAGAAATCGCGCTGCCTGCCCGTTATCTCTTCAAACTCTTGGCTCACCGTCGCGAAAAACATAGCATCAATATGCCCCTTCGGTTTCCTGAAAGCTCATTCTTGTATATTTTCAGTAACTAGAAACACAGAAAGACGGTCTTTTGGGGGATTATTCTATTCATGACTCTAAGCATCGTCTTCGTGAGACAGATAAGAAGCAAACGCAGGATATTGCTGGCTAAGAGCCACCACAAGGGCAGCTTTATGGAACTATTTCTTGCGCGTGTACCCTGGAGGAAGTGGATAACTAGATTTACGTACAATGTCCCTCTGTCGGTTTCCCCATACACCGTTATTGCTTGAGGGTCATAATCAGGTCGTTTGCATGTTCCCAGGGTGGAATTGTCAGAGGAATTTCCCAAAGCTTGAATTACAGCGGTTACGTGTCCTTCGTTAAGATGCAGCTTGGATAGGATAATTAGGCTTCTGCTTGGCTAATTACTCCACGTACTAGCTTAATCGCCCAACCGAAATCCCTCCCCACACCCTCCATACACACACACACACACACACACACACACACACACACACACACACACACACACACACACACATACACGCTCAAACAGACCATGTACATGTGTACCCATAATGTTTTGTTCATGCTCTCTGTGATTCAAACAAGACGTTGCGTGATTGTAGAAGTATGGGAAAGAAACAGAAAGCGACTGGTGAGACTTTTTTTTATGAAAAGAAAAAAAAGAGCCTGGAAAGGGAAGAGGAATTGGGACAGAAAGGAAGAAACATTCATGCTGAAATCCCCATTTGTAATCTCTTAGGGTTTCAGTTGTTTCCGTCGCCATCACAAGTTTTTAAACTGAAATTGTGAAGTTAGCGAGCTGTGTGATAGCCCCAGGCGTGAGAAAAGATTCGGTCCGATTTGATGTCTTTCTGATAATTCTTGACAAGTTGAGCGAATCTGGTCGTATAAGAAGAACGTAACGTTTATAGTGGCGAAGACTTAAGTCAAAGAAGAGAAATACCCCCAAAAAAGACTGAGAGGAATGTAGTAAGGATTGGCTTGCTTGTAAAAAATAAAAAGCTAGGTTTTGTTATGGGGATTCTACATTCTTTGTAGGGTGTGACTGTTTGGTCGAGAGTTTTGCTTAATGTTGGAACATGAAAGAAAAGACGTTACATCGTTTTCTTATCATAGCATCGCAAAGAATCACAATCATTGGACTTTAAAAGCGGAAACTTAGCTTTACACCGACACGTTAGGATGTCAATGTTGAAAGTCTGCATTGACGCAGTCTAGATCTTTTAAAGCGACAGGCGGCTTTGCCAATACATGTTAGAGCCAGCCCTTGCTGTGGGGGATACGTCTTACCAGAAAGACATTATATACGAAATAAATAACTTAAGCATAGCAAGGGAACCGAGCTCACATCTTCTTTGTGAATGACGAAAAGCCTAGCCATTGTACCGCAGACGAAAGTGTGCTTTTGAAGATATCACGGTTCGAGAACATAACCGCTGGATGTTCGAACCTAGCCAAGGGATCATTGTCCTCTCAAGACTTTTGTTCGGCGTTGAAATCTAGATTCTGACGTAATTCTTCTCAAATGAGATACGGATTTGTTTCCAACTTTTTTTTCTGTGAGAAATACCGTGAGAAATTTTCGGAACGGTGTGTGCCGAGCTTAAGTCACTTGTATTCAAAGTCAGCTATGACTGGCGTAGTCGTGAGATGTAGAGCACTTTGAGGAAATGGTATAATAAAGCAACTCCCGTGTGCCTTTTGATCTTTATTTTATGTCATTTCTTAAAATTCACCGCACCCGACACCGAAGTTCATTAACTTACGTATTCCTTGTTGTTCGTTCAAGCGGACGACTAACATTAAAGGAAAAAAAAATTTTAGCTACGTTCTTTGTTTTCATTCACAGTTCGCAAATGTTGCTACTTGTCCGTGTTTAGCATGACAGGGTCGCTGTTTAATATGGATCTAATGATCCTTTGATAGTCTTCTGTCGATGTTATTCCGCTGTGTAGCATTTCAAATAGTCTCATCACTATTGTATTCTTTTTAATTGTTTGTTGGTGTGTGTCCGACAACGTGAAGAGAGACTGTATCCCTTCTGTAAAGTGCTCGAGTGACGACAAAACTCGGGCACGCACGACCATTCCAAGTATTGTCTAGTAACATAGTAGTTAGTAATATGGATTGTCACCAAGGCTCGATCCAGAGCAAGACCCACACTACTGCGACTAGCAATGGTGTGTTATCACAATCTAAATACGTTCTGTTGATATGTTGTTTCCTTTGCATGTAAAACGTACTTTGATTGATTTGTATTCTTTTAATATTCTATCCAAAAAGAAGTTTTATAAAAGGTGGATAAAGTGGGGAGAGGGTGGGATTAATCTATACTTATTTATTGAGTGAATGATTTGTTGAATTCTTGATTGGCTGACGGTGATTGGTTGCTTAATCTGCTCATATTTTAATTTAGCTCATCCGTTTCTGTGGATTTTTTTTTCAGGCTCTGAAGAATTCCGCACCAAAAACGCAGGAAACTGCATGATTGACAGGGAGTGCCCGACTGACTGTGTGTGCACCGGCACCAGTGTAGACTGCTTCCAGAGGGGTCTAGAAGACATTCCTGCAGAGCTGCCCATGTATACCACAGAACTGTGAGTAAAATGTTTCTTTCTGTGCGTACACGTCTGTACGTACGTGCGTTTGTGTGTGCACGTGTTTGTGTTCGTATATCTGTGCTTCTGTGTACAGATGTGTGTGCTTCTGTGTGTGTGTGGGGGGGGGG
>NW_004797442.1:546197-547537 GCF_000002075.1 Aplysia californica
GAGAGAGAGAGAGAGAGAGAGAGTGTGTGTGTGTGGGGGGGGATATTTGTGTGGGTGTGTATGGGTGTATGTCTGTGAGTATATGTATGTGTTTCTGCTGTCTATGTTCATGTTTAATATACATCAGATTCTTTTTTTTTATATATTGCTTTTCGGATCAGATTATCATGTATCATCTTTTTAACGCTCTCATATCGACATTTTCGTCTTCAGAAAACTGGGCAACAACAAGATAAAACGTTTACCGGCTGATGGACTTTTCAAGAGACTGCCAAATCTCCAAGTTCTGTAAGTCCTCAATCTCTCTCTCTCTCTCTCTCTCTCTCTCTCTCTCTCTCTCTTTCTCTCTTTCTCTCTCTCTCTCTGCCTCTCTCTCCCTCTCTCTTTCCTTCTCTCTCAAGCTACCCCCCTTCCCTCTTTCGCTCTCTTTCTCTCTCTTTTCTCTCTCTGTCGCTTTTGCTGTTTACTCTATCCTTCGTATATGTCTTTCTCTTTCCATTTAAACACAGACATAAACACACCAACCCCCCACCCACCCCCCAACACACTCAATCATCCACTCACCCCTTAGCGCTCACAGAACTGTACCCAATCACACACACACACACACACACACACACACACACACACACACACACACACACACACAAGAACATACAAACACGTATTTTGCATTTGTTTGATAGGTTTGTCTTTCTAATCAAAGACTTCAACTAGATATTCAGTGTACTTAAAAGAGGAATAGTCATCACATTTCGCCCCATTTTCCCTCTCATCTTTTTGGACAGTTATATTGACACACTGTTTTTCTTTTTTATCGCTATTTCAGGATTAGTATTATGTGAAACATTTCTTGAATTTTCATGTTCTTTTAAAAAAATGTAAATATTACTTAGAAAGATATTTTTTTAAACGTTTTCTTTATTCATTAAAATTAATTGGGTCAAAAAGATCGCCTTATTTAAATGGCAATGGCAAGGTATCTTCGACTCGCAAATCACAACACGGTGTATTATTATTATTTGGGTTTATAAATGAAGGCTTATAATGTACATACGTGCGCGTGACTGTTTGTCTGTTTGTATGTGAGTCTTTTTATTTGGATGAATTCGTATCTTCTTATTTGTGTATATTATGTTGGTGTAGCTGTGTACGCATGCGTATTTGTGTGTGTGTGTGTGTGTGTTTGTGTGTGTGTGTGTGTGTGTGTGTGTGTGTGTGTGTGTTTGTGTATGTGATTGTGTATGCGCCTGTGTCTGCGTGTGTGTGTTTGTGTGTGTTTGTATGTGTGTGTGTGTGTGTGTGTGTAGATGCGTGTATGCGTTCGTGTTTGTGGAAAG
>NW_004797442.1:547637-551657 GCF_000002075.1 Aplysia californica
TATTATATAATAATGTCTATATATATCTTATACACACACAAACACACACACATACAAACACATACACATACATACACACACAAACACACGAACACACACAATAAAACAAATTGGATAAATAAAGTAAATTAATGATTTTAAAAATGCCCAGTTCTGTATGCCAACCTTCAGGATAAATTAGCCCGCCACACAGGCACGAATTAATCTGTAATTTGTCTGGCGTGTAGTCTGTGGCTGTTTTACGAGCTTGTTTTATTTATGAAATGGCCACTCGGACAAGGTGTGTGGCTGTAAAGCCAGGGTCCCGGGGCGCGATGATTTACACCAGGTTAGTCTGCATGACAAGCTGATGCCAACGTCTCGCAATGACACTGTGGACCCTCCTAGCGAGTGGCCTTAAGGGCATGTGTATACTCTTCTGATTTTTTCGAACGGGCACAATGGTTACTTTCAGTCTGGTTGTATTTTCCTGAGTTTTTAAGAAAAATGAGCCTTCACGATTGTTTTCCCCGAGACGAACAGTTCACTTTCTTTTTTGGGTTTTTTTTTTGGTTTGTTTTGGGGTTTTCGTTGTTGTTTTGTTTTGTTTTTTTACTAGATCTAGCCGGGGAAGAGAGGAGGGAAAGGAAAGGGAAAATGAGAGGGGAGGGGAGAAAAAGGCCGATAGGTTTGATTTCAGACAACATTTCATACATTGAATTAATTCTAGCATTTTTTCCCAGTTGTGACAGTAGTAATATAACATAATTGCCTAAACTAACATCGCTGTTTATTTTCTCCCAAAAAAAAATGTTAGATGGGTTCAACTGAAAACATGACTTCCAATTTAAATCAAATGAACAGTCATTTACGTACAATCATTCTGGAACAATTGTAGAGGTTCATGTTTATTCTTTAGTAAATCTGAGAAAATAGTCTTACTGTACTCTGAACCCTCCGATTTCCTAACCTGACCCGATCTTGCATACCCAACTGCTTGAATCATTCTCGACAGTATTTGAGCTATCTCCACTTTTATGGCTCTTCCTTTGGACAGATGAAGATTAGTTACTGTCCTTCGGCCATGTGGCTTAAGTTCAGAAACAGTTTGGAGGAATGTCTTATTTTGTTTTATTTCAACGGCCTGTTCTTTTTTTCATCTTCTCTGTTTCTGCTTAGTCTGTAATGGGGCAAAAAAATGATATGTGGAGGTGGGGCCGGATAGGAAGGATGCTTCTCTCTGTCTTTTTCTGGCCATCTCTCTATCTATCTATCTATCTATCTATCTATCTATCTATCTATCTATCTATCTATCTACCTATTCTATCTATCTATGTATCTATCTATGAGCTTTGGCATCCCTACTTCTCTTTTTTTCTCCCCATTCTGCCTGCTTGTTTTTCCCTCAATAATGTTTTCTTCTTACGCTCCGTTCGACAAGGGAAGGGGGTCGTATTATTTATAACAAACACATTAATATTGGTCAGGCATGTCAGCAAAGGAGACATTCATTCACGTTACAAAGATACAGAGACACCTGTTACATGAAAGAAAAACTGATAGTTATTCTTTCTTGTAGCCAACCAACAAACCAATATGGCGTGGTTTTACAGTCTAATTAAATTTTCTTCTTGTTCCACAGAGATCTGAGCGAAAACGAAATTCATGAAATCGAAGATGGCGCCTTCGAAGCTGCTGACAAATTGACTGATCTGTAAGTTTTTCACGCTGTTTTCTGGTTCTCTTACTACTGCTTCTGCATTAAAGGCATTAAATGCAATAAAAGCAATGCAATATAAATACTTGGCTATCCCATCAACCGGCACAGTCACTAGAATCCCCCCCCCCCCAAGGTTGTATGTGTCTTTTAAATGTGACAACCTTTCTTTTGTATTTGGGACATCTCTGTCTATGTAGGCCTTCTCATAATATCATATATCCTGTTTCAAAATGAATGGTGTGTGCATGTGCCATTAAGCGATAAATTCAAACGAAATCGGAAATCTTAAAAATGCAACATTTTTTATAAAATTACGATACGTGCATTTTCCTTTCGTTCTACGTTGAACTTTTGACTATTTGATAAGTCATATAGTGGTTCCTGTCATGTTAAGCAATAAAACCTCTCAGATCTCGAAATTGCTTAGCTTTCAAGCATTCAAATGCTGTGCACGGCTTTTTTTTTTTTTATCCTTGATCCAATATAATTCACCACTGAGTTTTTTCTCTCCTTTCTTCACCTATGATTCACGATTAACCAATTGATCGTTTATCTCCTGCAGGCAGTTGTCCAATAATGAGCTGTCTCAGCTCTCTGGTAAAGCTTTCCAAGGATTACTCAATGTCAAGACAGTGTAAGTTTGTTTCTTCTTTTTCTGTCGTTTATTGTTTATAATTATTTGTTATGCTTTTCTTTATATTGATATAACAATTGTGTATGTTAGTTTGTTTTTTGCTCGTGTATTCTTTGTTTTGGGGACAAATCTGGATGATCGTCACTTCCCTGGTCGGCTGAATCCTTGGTTTTAAAAAAGTCAATCGAATTGATGGTGATTGTAGTTGGTAGTTAACAGGGGACAGACTGTTAGACCAAATACCTGTTTTATTCCTCACTTAACTGTGTAATTGGTTGGTCCTTCCGTTCGTGTTGGTTTGTGAGCTAATTCGTAGGCTAGCCTTTGGCCAGCCAGCTGACGAGTTGTACTATCAGTTGAACGATTGTTTTGCGTGTTTGTCATATTCTTATGTCATCACTGTGCTTATTGATTTCCAGGTTGATTGATTGGTTGGTTGGTTATTTGGTTGTTTGATTGGTTGATTAGTTGGTTGGTTGATACTGCCTTTTCATATCATAATTTCCAAGTTCAATTTAATGTTGTTCTTCTCCCCTAGGATGTTACGAGGTAACAAGATAACGTGCATCAACAACGTTACCTTTACTGAGACTCCCAGACTGAGGCTTCTGTAAGTATTACTACCACTTTTTAGACAACTCCTTCTATTTTGCTGTCCCTTTAAAATGTGCAGCAAACTCTTAAGGTCAATTATACAACGATCATCTTACAAATCATGACAGGAAACTTTTCTTTTCTAATGGGTAATATTTAAGGTGGGTTTGTGTTTTTTTTTCATCATGGTTTTGAATGCCTCTGGATTTTTGAGTAACATGGCATAATAAGTTTTGTTTTCTTTGTTAGTGTCGTCGTTCATTTTTATTTCCTAACAGACGGAATAGGCGGCCTTAAGAGAATGCATATACTGGAATGAGGAGTGGAGAGAGAGAGAGAGAGAGAGAGAGAGAGAGAGAAGTGATGTAAGGAATCATTTTGTTGAAGAAAGCCGCCAGTTCCCTGATTAGATTTGCTTAAATCCTTGTATGGGTTCGTGAGTAAAGTGGTTACCAAAATCCGTAACTGAAGTCTGGAAAGTTTCGAAAGGATCTATCATTGCACGCGTCTTCGTTCCCCTCTGCGCTCTTCTTCTTCCCTTCGTTTATTTCCTGTTATCAGTGTTGTTGTTGTAGTTGTTGTAGTTGTTTGTTTTGTTGTGGTTGTTGTTGTTGTTAGTTTTGTTGCTGTTGTTGTTGTTGCTTGTTTATTTGTTTGTTAACGCCGTTGAAATTAGAATCATCCATGCCCCAATGTAGGGTCTTCTGCGAAGGCTGAACACCTGGTTCCTCGTCAAAATACAACAGGGAGTACGTCCTACTTTTCTACTTTCCTTTGTTGCTTTTTCTATCTGTCTTACTTTTCCTTGCGCTAAATGATCATTATAGTGTCGATGCTTTTCTTTACTCAAACAACCAACTGAAATGTTCGTAAACGGAAAGTAATTCTGATCCCACTCAGATTCCAGCCTCAAACTTCCCTCTACTTGATCAAATCCGTTACCGAGAGTTCTTTGGCGGCAGACTTTGGTCGGTATAATGTGACCCATTTTTACTGTCTACATAATTATGTTTGGCTGGGTTGTTTTATTGTTGTTGTTGTTTTGTTGTCGTTGCTTTTTTATTTTTGGTTTTTGTTGTTGGGTTTTTTTAGG